>NW_025782540.1:0-33867 GCF_021130785.1 Homalodisca vitripennis | reverse complement strand
AAATGATTTAGATACACATCAACATATACAGGGTGTTTCGAAATTCAGGTCAAAACAAACACATTTCAACCAAATGAAAAATGGGTTTCCAGTGCTTAGTTTTTCATCTTGTCTGTCTAAATGCATTTTTACTAAGAAAATTAATATGTTAAAAACATAAAAATCAATCCTACCAAATTTATGGCACAATTTCATGGCGACAAGGCCAGTCACAAAAATATTATTATATTATCTTAATAGTTTCAAAACTTTCTAACTAAATTGGTAACCAAGAATGGCAAGAATAACAATCATTAGTGGATTTGTCACAAATCTAACTATAAAGATTATTTAAATTGATAGTAAAAAGTGAATTAGAGTGGATTTACTGTGACAAGAACACGGCCCAAATCAAGGTTCTCAGAAATTATCAAACAATAAAAACTTAAAATAAATAGCAGCTTCAGAATATCTTATGCCTATTGCTTCTTTTTATCATGCAAAGGAATTTAAATAAATGTTTCAGGCCTACCCAAGGAGAGTTTAGAGTCAAAACATTTTATCTTCAATGAACTTATTTAAAGATTTGTTGTTTAGGGTTTATTTCTTCTAAAGAGTCATACCTGTACGAAAATCAGCTGACATTCCCATAAAAAATATAGATGATCAATGCGGCTGCCAATTATAAAAACGTTTCTGTTTGAACATAACATGGTGCTAATTGTTTACTATTATTAATAGGCAACGGTTAACTTAGTTAAAGTCACTTTAATTGAGTTTTGAAGATTTATTAATAAAGGAAGCTGTATTTTAAATAACTCATTTTGTTGCTGTAAATAAAGCAGTTTGTTATTGTTAATTGAGAAAGTTTGAGTTTCTTTCTTGTCTTTTACGTAAAGGGCGTTTATTGTTGTTACTACATTTATTACAATATCTCAATTGGTTTTGATTTATTTATTTAGATAAACAAAAGTTACTAAGCAGCAAACTTTAATGCACTTCATCGCATTAAATTAAAGAACTCAGATCTGAGCGATAATAGGCAGAAGATATTGTGGAACTGCCGTTTATTAAATTTTGTATTATTGACTATTCGCTGATAACTTCAATGTGAGGCGTGTCTTGTCACAGTAAGTCGCTCTAATTCAGTTGTTTATTATTCAATTTAAATAATTTTGTAGTCATTAGATATTTAACAAGATCCGCTAAAAAAATGTTATTCATGTAATTCCTTTATCAAAACAGCTGGTTTCTTAAGATATTTAACTTAAAAGTTTCTAATGGCCGCCATTTTAAATATTAAATACTAGCGGGCCCGGCGCGCTTTGCTGCGCATTTCAATAATTTTTTGCAAAAGTTGCCCGCGGCTTCGCACGCAATTTCCCGTTGAAAACAGTACACTATATTCACTTATTCTTTTTCTATCACATTCTAAACATTGCTGAGATAATTGATAGTCGTTCCATCGTGAGCCTCTTGGGCGTATTATGAAGTTATGTACCATATTCCTGCCTCTATCTAGCTGTTACCCACGGCTTCGCACGCAAATCTTAAGAACCGAAGTCCTTATATTACTTAGTAAATTTTTTTTTTTACTATAATAAATTTTAGATTAAATTAGTTATATCTCCGATGCCACGATTGAGCTTGCTTTGTTGTCTCGATCGAGAGAATATGTACACACGGAGTTTTGAGAACCATACTTCTGTCAAAAAAAAACAACTAAGGTTGATTTTATAACATTCTTTATATTTGTAGCCAACGTAAGATAGTAATTATGATATCTGCATTACTCTTCTGATCAAGCATGAGCATGGTTTATATTAAATAAAATATTACAGCTAAAGGTGAATTTTTACGTCAAATTTGAATTGTATTATCTGGATAGTAAAGTCTATGTTTAACAGTGATTGCAAAAACAGTTTAAACAAAATTTGTCGTTTCTCTTAAGCTTACTCTATGCTTTAAAACTATAAGTGTAATATATGTTTACAAAGAACAGCTGATTAAAAATTTGAAAAGACGTTAACATATGTTTGCTGCAATGCATTTCTTATGGGTATTTCTGTAACCAGTGGGGCGGAATCCTGAATCGGGAAAGGGATGGGCATAGCTTATAAACCTTCTCCGTGGAAAAATACATATACGTACAAATTTTCATCATGATCGGTCCAATAGTTCACGATTCCATAAAGGACAAACATACAAACATTCATTTTTATATATATAGATAATATAATAATGTTAGTTTTAAATAACTTGGTTTGTTATAAACATGTGACTCAAATTTGGTATAGTTTAACTAAATTTTTTATTTTTTTACAATTCAATTTCTTTTAAGATATAATCATTTTTTGGAAAATACATACAGACGACCAGGTGGGAAACTAAGCACCCATATTCATAATGGTGAACTATATTGTCTTGACCTTAGCATTTGTTTGATATATATTTTTGTCCATAGAGTCATGTAACACCCGTTATAGTTAATATTATTAAGTTATTAGGTATTATGTATTTCTGCAAGTAGGAGTATACAACACCACGTGGTAACAGGGTTCGCTGAGGTTGCATGAAAACTTTCAAGTATATAGATGTTCTACGGACAGAAAGAAACGGGAAAACAAAGAAAATAAACAAATTTTACTTTACCTCCGGCATGTAAAAATAGAAACTGTATCAGCCTTCAATGACGCTCGGCCAAATTTCATGGTTGGACATGCACTATCATAGATTTAATTCTTGTCTATGCACAAATATTTCACGCAAATCAGTCAACAAATAAAATATTTATTCGAGATAATGCATTCCCATTTTTGTTCATTAAATTATGTTTCATAGCAGAGTTCCGGTGAGCTAGAGAAGAGAGAGCAAGAGTGAGCTGAATTAAAATCTTGTCACCGAGTTTAACACTGACTCAATTCTTTTCCAGTTTACTCTACGAATAAAACTCATAAGTTTAAATCTCAAATGAATAGAATCAGTTTTCAAATTGATTTATTCTCCTATTTTCTCGTTGTCATCATGTTTACCCATTGGACCAATGTAAAAATATTCACTAACGCTCAGCCAAGACCCATGGAGTGACATACACCATCGTTGAATTTAGTGTTGCTAATATATAAACGAAGCTTCATATTCAACTTCAAGTCTCTAAGTCAGTCAGTTTTCGAGGTATCGTGAGGACAGACAGATAGACAGATAACAAAATTTTACTAGCCCCACGAGTGACAGGCTTCGCTAAAGCTCAGCCAATAAACTTATAAAATAAGTAAATGTAATCATTTATATTTTTTACACACATTTTGTAACAAATATTGTAAGGTTTTATAAATAGGATCCATACAGGGTGAGTTTTAAGTCCCTTCCCCCCCCTATTTTTTTTTTTAAACCGTATAAGTTAGGAGGTTTAAACTCCGTACATATTCGTTAGACCTAAATATCTTGTTTTTCATGGGTTCATTGACTCTCCACCTCCAATGGGGGACGGTCCACGAGGAGTAAGCCGAGATTCTTAAATGTAAGCATAGGTTGATATGCACATCACATTAAAGGTCTCTGTAAGTAGAATACAATGCCGCAAACCGGACCTCAAAAGGTTCATCCTAATGAAAATTACAGGGTGTTAAAATGTACAAAATAGTAATTGTGTTTATTATCTGCGTTTTATCGCGCAACTTTTTAAAAGTTCATTTCAAAACAATTTTTCTATTGCTGTTTATTCTTTAAAAGAAACTTTATTTTGTTGTGTTTAATGATTTTAAGGGATCACTGGAAGTCCGAGATCTAGGAGTTAAGTAAAGGATTTAATAAGAAGTCGATCATGTGTTGTGTCGCCTTGTAAGTATTTTATTTAAAGAATTGTTTGTCTTACAAAGGTTTTAGACCCATTTATTTTTATTTCAACAGCGATTCCGGTTCTAATATTGTATGATTCCGATACTAGTAGGTTGTTACTTACCCTTTTATTGTAGTAGATGCTCAAACTGATTGCCTGTTACTTCCTGACAGTAGTATAGTCTGTTAACAAATTCACTCCTTACACGGGTTAGGATTTCTGGTGTTACCTTCCTGCAGGCCTCAGTAATTCTGTTCCGAAGATCTTCCACACATGCGACTGGTGTACAATAAATCACAGACTTCAAGTGTCCCCACAAAAAAAAAATCCAGTGGGTTCAAGTCAGGGGACCGTGCCGGCCATTCTATTGCCCCGCGTCGTCCTATCCACTTCTCACGAAAATGTACATTAAGGTAACCACGAACATTAACATCGTAGTGTGGAGGAGCACCGTCCTGCTGGAACCTTACTTCTTCTCGATTAAACTCCCCAACATTAGTGCGAATTGTATTTTCTATTAATGGATGTATATTATTTTGGAGCATATGTAAATAACTTTCTCCATTTAAATTTCCGTCAATAAACAGTGGTCCAATCACGTGGTTACCAAAGAGACCTGCCCAAACATTTACTTTCTGGGGATACTGGGTATGATGTTCTCTGTGAACATGGGGATTAGAGTTATCCCAGTATCGGCAGTTGTGTCTATTCACTAAACCATTTACGTAAAATGTACTCTCATCACTAAAGCAGATATTATTTACGGTTGTTGGATTTGCTATAATTAGTCTATCCATAGTTTCACAGAACTGAAATCTTCTGTCCGGGTCATCTTCATTTAATGCGTGATGTAGCATAATTTTGTAGGGATGAAATTTGTGCTTCTTCAGGGTAGTTATTGCTTTGCGTTGTGATACCCCGATATTGTCTGCTATTTGTCTCGAAGAGGTTTGAGGATTTTCCATGACTGTACAAAGAACCACAAAATCAACTTCTTCTGACAAAGGAGGACGGCCTGAACGTTTTGCATCAGTAACGCTACCAGTCTCTCTAAATTTTGTTATTAACTGCCTTAAATAAGTTCTGCTAACAGGTCTTTCTGGATGGTTTTCATTAAATCGTCTCATGTTTCGTGGTAATTATTCCCAGAAGCACCAAAAATAAACACCATGTCAACTTTTTCTTGAAGAGTGCGAGACATGTTTCTAACTTTAACAGCACTAAAACTAACAAGGTCAGTAGCCACACTGCAACTAACAAGGTCAGATACTTAATGGCCCAAGTAACTGAAACCAAACATAACATGTCTCCCAGATTAACAAACAACTTTCACTTTTACAACGACACAGGGACTATGTCAAAGATTACATTTAAAAATGCAGACCCCAGATTCTGTACAAAATTATTATTAACAAAATTACGAATTCTCCTTTTTTAATTCAGATTGTAGCACCGTTTCCAGCGTTAAAAGGCAATGTTAAACGACACATCACATGACCAACTTCTTATTAAATCCTTTAGTTAACTCCTAGATCTCGGACTTCCAGTGATCCCTTAAAATCATTAAACACAACAAAATAAAGTTTCTTTTAAAGAATAAACAGCAATAGAAAAATTGTTTTGAAATGAACTTTTAAAAAGTTGCGCGATAAAACGCAGATAATAACACATTACTATTTTGTACATTTTAACACCCTGTAATTTTCATTAGGATGAACCTTTTGAGGTCCGGTTTGCGGCATTGTATTCTACTTACAGAGACCTTTAATGTGATGTGCATATCAACCTATGCTTACATTTAAGAATCTCGGCTTACTCCTTGTGGACCGTCCCCCATTGGAGGTGGAGAGTCAATGAACCCATGAAAAACAAGATATTTAGGTCTAACGAATATGTACGGAGTTTTAAACCTCCTAACTTATACGGTTTAAAAAAAAATAGGGGGGGAAGGGACTTAAAACTCACCCTGTATAATGTTTAACCTCCTTAAATATATAAACTAAGAGAAGGTCTACTATTTCTATAAATCAATTTATAACTATCAAAAATTAAGCATTTTACAAATTATGGTTAAAATAAATAAATAAATGGTATGTATAAGTATTACACGATTATGGCAATATTCTATAGAATTTTGTATTGTTATTTTTTACAACAATGTTTTTTAAACAATAAAATGCTTTGTTATTTTTTAAATTAAAATTGTAATAGTTACTATTATATTTTATCTTGGTGCAATCTTATTAATTTATTTATCATACAATAAAGTTGAATAAAATGAGGTTAGAGTAAACTGACACATTAATTTTCATCTGAAAGGTAGTTGTGTAAAAACAACTCTTAAGTTAACTATACAATAGGTTAACTATAGTCTACATGAATTGTAGTTGATCCATAGTTAATCGCAGTTGTGACACTGACTGACATGGACGACATTCCTGAATATTTACCTACCAATCTAAAGTTGTCTGACTGCCGAGGGCGGTAGTGACATTAACATGGCTTTGAAATAATAACAGATGCACCACCTACAGTGATACAGTGATAGCTTGTCCCTTACAAATATAAATTACACACTCAACAATTCTTGCTGTGATTATTACTATTAATTATACGGAAAAGTACCCCACACCACATATCGTAACAGGCTTCACTATGATTTCTTGCAAAACTTCAAATCTATTACTCATTTGATTCTCGAGATGCCCTGCTGACAGATAATACAGACAGACAATCATACAAAAAAGAAGTTGACACAATTATGACGCATCATAGATTTCTTTTAGAAATTAAGTTTCATATAAAATGTTTACGTCTATATATGAAATATTTCTTGAAACATATTGCAACATGATACATTCAAGATTTCTTTAATGAAATTCGATTTCATATCAGGGCTTAATCTTCTTAAAATTAATCGCAAAACGTGTTGGTAAGCGCAAATCTCGAGAACGGTTAGGCCGATTCGGTTAATTCTTTTTGTAAAATGTCCATTGGAATCCGAGGAAGATTTGTACGAAGAAAAAGTTACCTGGAATATTTTGGAATTCAGAAAAGATTGTAGTTTTTACGTTTCATAATTCAAATTAAACTGGCACTAAACAGCTGTTTACAGCTATAGGTCGACAAACTTTCTGAAACACCTGTTTACATTTAATTTTTATAAATAACCAGCTGTTACCCGCGGCTTCGCACGCAATCTTTATAACCGAAGTCCTTATATTATTTAATAAAAGCACTTATGATGTAATATAATGGAGTTTTATGAAAATTTTAAAACGTAAGTAGGCATACATCAAGTAGATATTATATAAGTTCATGGTAAATAGTATCAGAGTTTAATTCCATAAATATTTCGTGTTTTGAACGTGAAAGAGCATTTCTGGTTCAAATTAATTATATTTCCAACGTCACAGCTGAGCTATATAAACATTGAACAGCAATTATACATAAACATTGAATCACAAAAAGAGAGTGACAGAATAGAATCTTTCCATTACCACGAGTAATAAATAGTCTTCGCTAAAGCTCAACCAAGTAATTTTGTTTATGCACAACGTTTTCTCGCTTTTCTCGAGAGTACAGGATTAATTTTACGATCTCTTGACACCAAAACGTTATTTAAAAAATGTTTTATATCTTTGCGTTACATGAGTGATAAGGCAAAACTTTAGTATTTATCAATGAGCAAAATTTGCTCAAATCTGTCTTGAATTTTTAATCTGATCGGTAGTAGTTTGTATTGTAATTTTTAGAATACTGAAAATTTTGATTCTGAGCTTTAGTTTTTGTTCGTATAACACCATGTTTATTAAACAAATTGTAGCGTCTCAGAAATAGTTCTAATTTAAACCACTTTTACAATTTTTTATCTTATGTAATTATAGAAATTTCAAATTAAAATTTCCATTGCTTATTCCATACCAATTGACGAATGTGTATAATATGTAAAAATGTTTTAATTGGACTATTTAAATTTCATTTAAAAGAAACCAACGTCATGTGCAAAAGTTATGGTCAACAAAATCAAACACTTGGAATAAAAAAATGTATCTGGTTAAATTTTAGAACTAATTTTTGTAGAGTTTATTCGAATAAGTCTTTAAAATAATCTTTTTTAAACATCTTTGGCGCCACAGCTAACAATATGCTACGATTAATTTTGGCACTTCAAAACAATTTTAAAATGTTGTAAAACACTTTAGAGTTGTCATTCTACTCTTCTTGTATAAACGTAAAATGTAGAAAGTATTTAAATAATTAATTTTTGTGAATGATCAGCCAGTGTTTTTAAGTTGTGATTACATTTTGATATTCCACTAATTTTAATTTTGAGTACAGGTTTTAGTTTATTGGTTTTTGCTTATTCTTTATTATAATGAGTTGATTATTAGAAGTTTTAAAGCTCTAGATGATAACTTGATTTTCTTTATTTAATAATGATTTGCTAATTTTGTTGCTAGGTAACATGTGTAATGCTAAAATGTGTGATGCTAGGTTATACCTGTATAATCTATTCTTTTTAGAACCTCAAGGCACCTCACTCTAGTCGTTGTGAAATGGTTAAGCAACCATACCTTATGTGCAGATTACTTACCCAACATAGTGACGAGAGTCATTATGACATAAACTATGGGATATCGAAATTTAAAATATAAATTTTATTTAACTAATTATAATTATACACCTTACTGATTTATGATTTATACCCTAAATTTCGACGAGTTTAGATTGAGATAGTAAAATAAGCCAGAAATTGATACAATGTAAGTGCATATATTCTACAATCACACGTACAAACACATTATATAACCCTAAGCACAGGTAATGTACAATCATATGTAGGAAAATGTAAAATATATGTAAATATGTTTTATAATATCATGAATAAATTTAAAATTTACTACAGACATTGCACGTTCATAAAAGACTTAGAAATATGTTCAATATAAGTGTAGATATAGTAAACTATATATACAGACATATACAATATAATTAAACATACTGTGAAATCAAGTATAAAAACATGTAAAATATATAATGTATAATTTATGCATTAAACAATCTTAGATACATACATATACTGTAAAAACAGCCTAACCGTAATTTAATCTAGGATCTGAAACCATTGGGGAATTAATACATTTTAAATGAGAAAGAAACATTGAATTGGATAGTTTTTGAGGGGTAATAAAGATTGAAATCTAGTAACATCTGAATGGGGAATCACTGTTTCTCTTTGTGATGTATTTGTAAAATAATTAAAAAGAAACTTACTTAAGTTACTTTTAAAGTTTTGAGTTACATTCCCCATCCTAGCGAACTCAACCGGTTTAAATTCATCTAAAGGAAATTTGTCAATTCATATTATACCTAATAACTGTACGTCAATGCTTTCCTTTGATCTAACACTAAACTGAATGAATTTTCAGATTGCCGATTAAGGACGTATTGTAAAAACACCAACACGCGTTGATAGAATGTTAAACTCATAACAATAAACTAGAGAAAGAATGTTTTAGCAAACTAGGGTACGGGTGTTTGAGGGGATAAAAGAAGAATAGAGGCCGGAGGGAACCGTGTCAGCAGCTTAATAATTCAAGGCTGGACAGATTTGTCAACTGGAAACATTGGTCCCTGGACGAATCTATTGCGACCTGCGACTGTGAAACTCGTAAAGGTGTCCAGTGCGTACTTTCTGTTTAGAATCACGTCATTTCCAATGTTAAATTTCACCATTCCTTGTGGCTTTAATTGGTGAATCAACTATTTCATTTTGTTTACTTTTAAGTATTGTATTTTGAAGTTCTAAAGTGAAAGATTTACAGTAAACCAATTAGGATTAATGTAAATATATTCTATCTTTTAATCTCATTAATTTAAATTGACATATTTTTAGTAATAAAGCTTAACATTTATAGCAACTGCTTTAATTGGAATTTTCAAATATTGGGTGTTGTGTACCCCCTTTGAAATGTATCCTTTCTCTGATTTATAGTTCCGCCCCTCAAACGCTTGAACTTACGAAGTTATCATAAAATATAATATAAGTGGAAGATTTACCACAAATTTGTGCTAAATCAGTGTTCCATCTTCGATTTCGGGGCCTTGAATTTCTGACTTTGTTATAATAGCAACTATTTACTACTGAAATTCTATGGGCAATTCAATCAAGATTTCGAATAATTTTCAGTGTAAGACTTTTGAATTGCAAGTCGATTTCATCCCACCGAAGATTCGATTCAATATAGTGTATCCAAAGTTTTCTACGGGGGTTTGCCTATCGAAAGTTTTTATTATACGGTACGCACAATGGAAGAACTACAGCAAAAATCAATAATTGTGATTTAAATATAGAGAGTAAATTAGTGGGCTAAAAACTTTAGTTTATGTAGCGCGGGTTATTTTTTACAATATGTTTCCATACTTATTTGTGACCGCCAAATAAAGTCTCTTGTAACATCTATCACTCCTCTTGGCTCGCATGTGGAGCTTTGATTTCCAAGGTTAAGGTTTCGAATATGAACGGTTGCAATATTATACAAATAATATGTAGTATAATATTGCATAAAAAAGCATTCGGCCTACCGTATCTAAAGAACCAAAAAGGGGTTCAGATTTGGGGTAAGAAATATTGTCCATTTTTGAAGGACACCCATTACATAGTTATCCAATAATTTAATCAAATTGGCCTGGATACGATACCACCCTGTACGTATGGGAAGGGGTCGAATATGCTACCCTGACACATCTGTTTACAAGCATCTCTTGAAAATATTTATAAGTCATAATCATTTTTAAATATTCATTTAATCATTTAATTTTGCTTGTAAACTGTAAAAGTCAATAAACCTAGACAATTTATGAAACCAATGCTACCTTAAGGTAAATATAAATTTGCATTTTCAATTTGAACCTAAAATGTTCAATAAAATATATTTTAATTTATGTTCTATGTAGATTTCAATGTACTCTTGGCAAATTTAAATGAATTTTAAACTACTTTGAGTGCATTGAAAGATTATTTAAACATGAGGGGGTTGTAAGAAATGATCTCGCTTGAACACGTCTAGGACATCGCCACGTTCTCACCATAAATCGGGATTTCGGTTGTAACTGTTAACGCTGTAGTTCCAATGCAAGAGAAGTACCACACATTAAACTTTATGCCATTTTGACGATTAAATGAAAACAATGTTTCTCTAACTTAACTACTTTTCGCTAAATAAGAAAAATTGTAAACCTACATACTACAACTTACGTTTAGGAACTATTTAGTGTGTTTACAGTATTTAAACTAAAAAACATTATATTTTGTAATACCAAGTTGTTTGTTGTCCCATGAAACAATGATTATTTTTAAAAGACGTGTTTTATACGGAAGGAACAGGTTCTTTGCTTTTGCTGCTTTAAAAAAAAAAAACTATTAAAATTCAATTAAAATAGTTTTAAACACCATTATTAAATATGTTGTGTTAATGTTGCAAGTGAATGTCTACCAAAATGGTAAATTTACCAATTTACATAAATAATATTATATTTATAAATAATAATGTTATTAAATATACTGTTTCATTAGTAAATATTTGCATTAATAAACTAATGATGAATTAATAAATAATATAATTTAAGAACAAGTTAGCTTAAAAGCATTAAATCTCCAAGAAAAGTTAAACGTTTCCGGTAAAAAAATAAAATTTCGTTATTTTTACTTATTACTGAATTTGTACGTCGCATCGGTAATTTTTATAAGTTGAGGGTTTTTTCTTTTTTCTATTACTTTTAGTGCACTGTAAAAATCAAGTCAGACCCTTACTTTTACTTTTATAGTCTATGGTCTAAAACATGGAATATAAATTAAAAAGTATGACCCAGTCTGACTGTAGAATCAAAAATAACATAAACTCATGTTTCAAAGATATATATATATATATATATATATATATAGATATATATATATATATATATATATATATATATATATTATTTGTAGTGAATTACTTTACAATTAAAACAAATTGTTTTTAAAACATTGGCACTATATTTCGGTGAAAACCGTCTTCAGGTGCAAAAAATGTATAAAATATAAAAATATAAAAGAAAACAGTACAAACGAAAGTAAATAAACAGTGAATAAGTAATAACAATAAATACAGATGACATGAACTAAACAATTGTTCCATATGTTGATTTCAAATTTAGACGTTTTTGGCTAAGTTATCTGATGTTGAGTCCGTGTGGAATTTTGCTCTTTAAAACCAATTGGTGTGCTTGTTCTAATGTTCTGAGGTAAATTGGGTTTGAATTTGTATGTACTTGCCGAATAGGTTTGACTGAATATGTATTTTCGAAAGTTTCATTGTGATTTATACCATGAGTCACGACAGTTTTCTTTAAATCTTGGTGTTTATAATCAAATCGGTGTCCTGTCATTCTTGTCCTCAAGGTATTTGTTGTTGAGCCAATATAATCTGCTGGACATTTTTTACATTGAATTTGGTAAATCACATTTTTAGATTCACAAGACAAGTTGCCGATAATAGGATATGTCTTGCGTGTTTTGCTACTAGTGAATTTTGAAGAATTTGGTAACATTTTACAAATCAAACATCTTGGTTTATTACACGGATGTGATCCTTTTTGTTTTGGTATTGATTTTTCATCGGTGTTTGTCATTGGCAATTTAGGTTTGACCAATATATCTTTAAGAATAGGAGGTCTTTTAAAGATTACTCTAGGAGTTGTTTTAAAAATATCATTAGTTGAACTAGAATTTTGTAAGGTATTAAATGCTATTTTAAGAATATTATTAATTTTGTGAAGCCCTGGGTGGTATTGAACTATTAATTTTGGATCACTGTTTTCAAATTTAGAATGTAGTGTTTTCTTTTTTACATTAAGTTTATCTTTAAGTAATTTTCGTGGATAACCTCTTCTTAAGAATGCGTTCATAATATCTTCAATGTATTTTTCCAAGTCATTTGTATTACTACATAATTTTTGAGCTCTGCATGCTAAACTTTTTGGTATATTCCTCTTGATATGGATTGGATGACAGCTGTCGTAGTTTAAATACTCCAAATTATTCGTTTGTTTTTACGTTAATTTTGCTTTTTAAATGTCCATTTTCAATAAATACTTCCATATCTAAAAATTTGACTGATGTTGAAGACGTCTCAAATGTGAATTTTAATTTGCTAAAATTGTTTAAATGTTCTAAAAAGTTGGTTAAATTATTCTTCCCATGTGTCCAAATAAAGAAAATGTCATCAATAAAACGTTTCCAAAATATAGGCTTGTAATTTTGACTGTTGAGAAAATCTGTTTCTAGTTTTCCCATGAAAAGATTGGCATATGACGGAGCCATACGAGTTCCCATGGCTGTGCCTTTTTGTTGTAAATAAAATGTATCCTGAAAACGGAAGCAATTCATTGTAAGCACAAAATGGATTAATTTTGTAATAAATGAAGTACTAGGTTTTGTGTCAATTTGTCTTTGATTAAGATAGTATGTTACAGCTTCAATTCCTTCATCGTGTTCTATATTTGTGTATAAAGAAGTGACATCAACAGTGACCAATATTGCATCGTTAGGAAGAGGTTGGGGTACAATTTTAAGTTTATCTAAAAAGTCATCAGAATTTTTTTATGAATGATGGTAGATTTTGGACAAAGTCCTGTAGCTGATGATCCACATATGCAGAAATTTCTTTCTGTAGGTGATGAACAAGAAGATACAATCGGACGTCCTGGTGGTGGCATAATTTTCTTGTGTAATTTGGGAAGAATATAAAAGACTGGTGTACTTGGATGTTGTGGTATCATTAAAGTTATTGAACTTTTGGACAGATTTTCATTTTCACAATTTTCATTTAAATATTTTGAAATGTCGGAATAGAACTGTTCTGTTAAGTTTTTGTCCAGTTTCTTATATGTATCTTCATCACTTAATTGTTTGTTTATTTCTGACACTTAATCAACTGTATTCATTATTACTGTAGTATTTCCTTTATCTGCGGGAACAATAATTATGTTTTTGTTTTTTCGTAAAGATTTTATGGCTTTTATTTGTTTGTCATTAATATTAGTGGTTTTCGGAAGAAAATCAGGAAAATTAGGATCAGCTATATTAGATATAACAATATTGAGAAATTGTTCAAGAGGATGATCCGAACTTAGTTTGGGTGCTTCCCAACTAGATTTAGATTTAAACTTAATTAGTGACTCATCAATTCTGTTTTCAATGCATGGTAATTTGGTAGGATTGTTTGAAAAATAGTGTTTTGTCCTAACTTTATTAGCAAATTCCAATGTATCCGAAACTAGTTTCATATGATCGAATGTTGGCGTGGGGGCAAAATTAAGTCCTTTTGATATCACATCTACTTCATCATCATTTAAGACATATTTTGATAAATTCACAAAATTTGGTTTACTTTCGCTTTGGTATGGAGGAATATGTTTATCAAGGGAAGGATTCATGTTAGATTGTTCTACAGTGTTTTGACATATATTAATTATGTCACATTTACCTTCTTCTTCGCAATTAATATCTGGATTCACATCCTTTTTTGCATAATCAATCTGAAGCTTTTTAATTTTATTAAGATGTTCACTGGCTTTAATAGACATGAAACGTGTTGCTTCTAGAGTAATTTTATTTACAAGTATATTTGATTTGGAAAACTTGATGTAAAACGTTTTGTAATATTCATTAATTCTTGACTGTGTATGGTTGCTTGATTTTTGTACATTTCATATACTGTTGAAGTCAAAGACGTGTTAGTGCTTCTTGCAATTTTATTTATTGAATCATGCATGTACTTTGGTATTCCTGATAAAGGAAATTTTACTGTGAGGCCATTGGGGACAATGCCTAGATTTAAACAAGCACCTAAATATAGAATATGTAAATAACACTTTGCTAGTTTTGTTGTGTGATATTGGATCTGATTCAATAAGAAACGTTTTAATTCTTCATTGTCCGATGTCATGCTGGTCACGTGAAATACTTTTTGAGTTTAAAGTCAAACTATTTCAATATTAAAACTTTAAGCAACATAACTTTAAATCAGAATGTAATTAGAAAAACGAATTAAGAAAGCACAGTAAAAAGAGTCTGTAACAGTAATATTAACATAAATATATGAAACACACAAAAGGTAACATCGAAATGAACAAAACAAGGCGTTAAAAAGGTGTATAAAAGTGTCAATAGACTTACTTGCTTTTACTTTGAGAGTTGATGCCTAGTGGCTTTATATATTATTTGTAGTGAATTACTTTACAATTAAAACAAATTGTTTTTAAAACATTGGCACTATATTTCGGTGAAAACCGTCTTCAGGTGCAAAAAATGTATAAAATATAAAAATATAAAAGAAAACAGTACAAACGAAAGTAAATAAACAGTGAATAAGTAATAACAATAAATACAGATGACATGAACTAAACAATTGTTCCATATGTTGATTTCAAATTTAGACGTTTTTGGCTAAGTTATCTGATGTTGATATATATATATATATATATATATATATATATTTGGAATACAAATATATCAATATAATATATTATATACAGTATATATATATATTATTTTGCACTCATTATGTCGTGGTGTATGTTCCAACTGTTAATAGTTTTTTATCCTCTATGGTTAATAGTAACTTTATCGTTGAGGAAAAGTACAAGCATTTTTACGTTTCTTATCCTTGTTTATTTAGATTGGAGTTAATTATTGTGATTTTTACTATTGACTGTTAGACCTGGAGATTGCAAGCAGTCTCTATAACTATATCCTAAAAACTAAATTAATTAGTGGTAGGTTTAGCCATTTAATTGTAACATGTTACTTTTTTTAACATACAAAATTAAATTTAAATTTAAAATATTCATTAATAAAAATTGCAAAATTAGAACAGACAATTTTTTACATTACGAAATAACGACTTGAGTTTTATTATTATCAGCGAAATAATTATTTTACTGACGATGAGTCAGACGCTACCTGGCAGGTCCGTGCCCGCACGGATATCGCCGCTTCCCCTCCGATCACGGCGAGAGGAGAAGGCTTCCCCCACCCCCGCGATCGCGCGAACCTATATAATGACGGCCGATTGAAGACACGGAGAGACAGCCAGTGACCGCGACACCGCCGACGACCGCTGCTCACCACTACTTCGACCCCTTCCCCCGACCCCGCTCGCTGAACGACTACATCGCGACTCGACGCCCGCCGCCGATATCCAGCACCAGGTAAGGAACAACGACCCTGTTCCTTACTAAAGTGTTTTATCTCCGCCATCAACAATTCTTCCAAATTTTTTTTATGTGAGACAGAATTTAATATTTTATTTGTCATTTATGAAAATTAATCGATCTGAAATATATTAGTAATGTTTGATGGTTATAGATTTATTTTGATAAGATAATTGTTTGATTTTAAATATACTCTTAATAATTTATTTGATATTTAAGGGTATCATTAAATTTAAATAGAATATATTTGACTTTCTCAATTTACTGAAACTTTGATTACTTTTTCAACCTGAATTACTAAAGTTATTCTTTTCTTCAATTTAACTTATATTTAGAATTTCAATTACTCAGATTATTTTTTTTTTGTCATTTCGACTAAATTTTAATTACTGTGTTAAAATTTTCCTTTCTAAATTTTTCAGATCTCGCATTTCTTTTCCTGGCGATCGATCTGGCACCTCATCCCGAATTTCCTTTACGAACTTTCCTACCAATTATCTCCTACCCGAAAAAAAATTATAACAGTCGGGACTCGCCTTACCACTGCTTTCTTTCCGGCGATAGTACTGGCATCCTATACCCACGACTTCCTTTTATAAATACTTTCTTCCCACCGACCCCGTCCTCATAAACTAAATCTTATGTTCAATCGATGTAAATTTTTATATTAGGTATAAAGTTTTCTCGACCATCATTCTGCTGTCTGATTATTATCACATTTCTTGGCGAATCTCTAATCTACTCGGAAATATTTTTCTTTCTTATTGAAGTTCAATCTAATTTTCATTTTATTAATTATTTCTATCTTTGTAAGTGATTATCTTTATTTTTCTCCTTTATCTATTTCGGGACTCGCAACCCTTTCTTTTTATTTTTGCGAACGTCCTGACACCCTCACCCCGATAACCTCCATCAAAATATTTATATAACGATATTTTAGTTTATTTTTTCTGGTGAACTGTGCAGATAGGGTGAGTGTTCAATTTTTCTTTGATATTCATAGAGCCCTAATATTTATAGTAATTTAGCTTAGTAGCCTTATTGCATAGTTTAATCATTTAACTTTATCTTAGCTTGCATATGGTAGGGTAATTCTGCATGGTGTGTTATAAGTGATTACTTTGTTTTTTTATTTTCCAAAATTATATGCCTGAGAAAGTAAACTTGATATTTTATTTTGGAGCTATACACTTGCCTAGAGAAAAAATACAGTTTAGTCTATTTTTATATTATAAATTCATCTAGCTTTTGCATCCCGTAGAAATATTGTTTGTTAATGGTTAGTGCTTGCTTTATGTATATAGTAGTTGCACTGTGATATTGGTGCATGGCTAATTTTTAATTTATAAGATTGTATATTTGCTATTGGTGTTATTTGAATATTGCTTTTGTTTGCAATTGCTATTCATACTTTGCTTTGATTTTGTATTTTGCTTCTACTAACCATCATTATTTAACCGATTAATTATTCCAACCCCGGGCTCAATAATTACTGTATACGACTCCCCGACCAAGTTATCAGTGGAGACTACTCAGCTTACTTGTAATTCCTCACTGACCGACGTATTAATAAACAATACAGTTGTTTTCGAAAATCGAACTCGCTTGAACAATAACTTTCCTAGAACAAGACATTTTTATTTTTCTGAGCAAGATTATTTTTTTATTTTTTACGTCTTCAAAATATTATTGGAGTTGACGTGATGAAGTAAGCCCAACGTTATTTTGGAAGTATCAATTTCTTCCGCAGGGCCCTCTGATTCGACTCCTAACAATAAATAATAGTTATATGAAATTCTCGAACCCTGAAATTTTCTAACCCAGCTCGACTGGCTATCTGGCAAGTTGCGAATATTTTCGCTTGCCCCGAAAATAACATCGCAAAGAAGGGGTGGGGGAAGCCTTCTCCTCTCGCCGTGATCGGAGGGGAAGCGGCGATATCCGTGCGGGCACGGACCTGCCAGGTAGCGTCTGACTCATCGTCAGTAAAATAATTATTTCGCTGATAATAATAAAACTCAAGTCGTTATTCGTAATGTAAAAAAATTGTCTGTTCTAATTTTGCAATTTTATTAATGAATATTTTAAATTTAAATTTAATTTTGTATGTTAAAAAAAGTAACATGTTACACCCCATCTGTACTTCGGGAAACAAAAAAAGAAGAAAAAAAAGTTAAATGTGGTATTTGTATATAGATAAACAAAAAAGTTACCGTAGTTTAATCTCCTCTTGTATTCGTTTTGAAAGTTTCTGAAATGAAATGAAACAAACTAAAGACTCTTTTCGTACGAAATTAATGTTTTAATCAACAAATAAAATAAAATGATAACATATTCTGGTAAGAGAATATAACTAAAAACAAATTGCAATCTGCATAACAAAAAAAATTATTTAACAAAACCAAAATTCACACCAAAATATATTACGGGCACAGTCTTTCACAATACATATAATTGCTAGAAAACAAAATCAGATCTCGCTTTACTAATAAAAATAAACAAAAATCGAAGTCGAAAATATAAAATCTCTAAGGGAAGGATATTAGACACGCCGGGTACAGGAGAGTGGCAGTCTTACAAGGAAGAATTTGGGATAGAAAGGTGATTTGTTGTAGGAATACTAGTCTACTAAAGCAACTCTTGGCGCCAAAAAAAAAAAACACATCGGGCAACCAAGAAATCATACAATAATATAGGTTAGTAGAAAGGAAATTATGGGCACACAACAGGGCAACAGGAATCTAGTGTGCCTCCAAGGAAGAGTATGCCTTCAGATCCTTCGTATGGGCTCGGCCTACGTCTTTTCCTTGGAGATCTCGAAGTTCGAATATATTCCATCCTATTTTTCTATATAGGATGTATGGTCCTTCAAACTTTGGTGCCAATTTTCCTGCTATATTCTCAGCCGCTGAGGAAAGTGTATGGCTGCGCCTCAAAACTTGTTGGCCTATTACAAAACTGTTATCTCTTCTTCTGAGATTATAGTAATGAGCTTGGCGAGTGTGTGCTTTTTCCATGTTTAGCTTACATTTTTCCCTTAATTTTAGCATGAAGTTCATTCGAGTTTCATGTATATCGATTTCGTTAGGTTTAACCGCACCTTGAGTGGTATTCTCGAATACTTGGCCGTAGATACAGTTTGGAGTTTTAAGTTCTCTACCAAAATTGAGCATGGCCGGGGTAAATTTTGTTGACTCGCTACAACATGTATTCAACGCAAATCTAGATTCATTTAAATGTTGATCCCAACTACGATGATCCTTTCGCACAAACTGAGAAATCATAGTTTTTAATACGCGGTTCGTTCGCTCTGTTGGATTACTCTGCGGACTATAAGGTGCGGTTGTTTTGTGAATTATTCCCCAATCACTTGTAAGTTTTTGGAAGATTTTCGAGAGGTATTGCGTTCCGTTATCTGTCAGTACTACTTCTGGAGCACCATATCGCATCAATATAAGGTCTTCGAACTTTTCTGCCACCTTCTTAGCAGTTGCTGATGGTAATGCTACAATTTCTACCCATTTGGTAAAGGTATCTTGGAACACCAGGATAAATCTGTTTCCTTTACGAGATCGAGGTAAGGGTCCCATCAGATCGCTGGTTACTGTGAACCAAGGTCCTTGGGGGCGTCTGAAATGCATTTTCCCCACCGGTTTACATTGTTCCACCTTGTATCTCTGGCAAGTGTCGCAATTTTTTACGTATTTTCGAATATCGTTTCTCCATCCAGGCCAAAAGTATCTGGCGCTGATTTTCTGGATCGTTTTGTTTACACCTAAATGGCCAGCTGTTGTGCTGTCATGATTTTCTCTCAGTATATCGGATTTTAGAGAATCTGGTACGCAAAGTTTCCAATTTGTTTTTGGGTCGGTACTTGATTTATCGATTTTTCGGTATAGTTTATTTCCTCGAATGGTGTAATCTGCATATTTATTCGGACTTGCAGATACCTTCCGAAGCATTTTCGAGTGCCAATCGGGCATAAGTTCGCCTGAAGCTTTTTCTAGCCTTGGTTCCTTGGTTTTGAGCGATAGTTGCCTCCGAGAGTTATTCGAACTCTCGTTGGCGGTGCTACAACCAACGGTTGAACCGACTACAGGATCACAGCTTGACGTGTCGATCGGATACCGGGAGAGTGCGTCTGCTACTCGGTTCAGGACTCCCCTGCGGTATTGGACTTCGAAGTCATGTTGCTGTAGTTCCAGCATCCAGCGAGCAAGTCTTCCAGATGGTTTCTCCAAACTCATCAACCACTTTAAAGCTTGATGGTCAGTTATCGCAATAAACTTGTACCCTTCGAGGTACGGACGAAATTTTTGAACGGCCCATACCAGAGCTAGGCATTCTTTCTCGGTTACGGAAAATTTCTTTTCATTCTCGTGTAAAAGTCGACTCGCATATGCAATAACCTTCTCCCGCTTGCCAATAGTTTGAGTAAGCGAAGCCCCTAAACCTTCATTGGAGGCATCCACGTGGACCACAAAAGTTTCCTTGAAGTCAGGGCAGGCTAAGACCGGTGCGGTAGAAAGTTTTGCTTTAAGGGAATTGAATGCTCGTTCTTGAGAATCCGTCCATTTCCATCTATTCCCCTTTCTTAAGAGTTTCGTCAATGGCTTAGATATGTTTGCAAAGTTTTCGATAAATCGTCTGTACCAAGACGCAAGTCCCAAGAAACTCCGTACTTGTTTTACAGTTTTAGGTGCTGGAAAATCTACAATTGATTTTAACCTTTTCTGGATCCGTCTGGATTCCTTTCTCGTTTATTACGTGGCCAAGGTATTTCAACTCCTTTTTACAAAAGTTACATTTTTCCATATTTGGTAATAATCCTGCATTTCTAAGGCGTTCAAACACTTCTTTCAGAAGTTTTAAATGTTCTTCGAAAGTTCGGGATACCAGCACCAAATCGTCTAAATAGGCAAAAGCGTAAGGCTCAAACTCAGGTCCTATCACTTGGTCTAGCAATCTCTGAAAGGTAGCCGGAGCAGAGTGTAAGCCAAATGGCATGACCTTGAATTGGAATAACCCTCTGCCGGGAACGGTGAAAGCCGTAATTGGTCTACTGTTAACTTCGAGAGGTACCTGCCAATAGCCATCCTTTAGGTCGATCGTGGATATATAGCAAGCATTTCTCAGTTTGTCGAGTATCGCACTTATTTGGGGAAGGGGATATGCATCCTTCTCACTGACCGCATTAACTCGCCTTAAGTCGATGCAACACCTTACTTTTCCATTCGATTTCTTAACCAGCACTAGTGGAGAGCTCCAAGGACTAGATGATGGTTCAATGATGCCTGACTCCAGCATCTTGTCAACTTCTTTGTTAATGATCGCCTGCATTGCCGGGTTGCGATAATAATACCTCTGTTTTATGGGTGTATCAGTTTTAAGGCGAATTTTATGTTCCACTAATGTCGTGCGACCAATAAAACCATCGAACAAATTCAACTGATAATCAAGGAATTCTTTCAGTTTTTTACTTTCTACTTCTGTTAGTGTCATAACGGCATCAGTATGAATAGTCTTTGAATTATCGCATCTAGTCACTGTTTCTGCAGTACTTTCATGAGGAGTGATATCGATCAGTTTTAAAGGCGTTATAACGTCCATACCCAAAATCATCGGCGTAGTTAAGCCTGGTAGAAACAGGGCGCGTACCTTAGTTCTAATATTGGCTATTTCACAGTCAAATTCGAAGGCCTGAGATATCTGGCTATTTGTGCTATCGGCCATATTAACATTAACATTTACGTTCTTAGGCCTAACGCCTAACTGTAATAGATGATGAGCTACTCTTTCCCCTATAATAGTCACCATCGATCCCGTATCAAGCAGTGCACAAAAGGTAGTTTCTTGAATCTTAATGGATACAAATGGTCTAGGATCGTTCGATTTAACTTCTGCACAGCTGCTTTTGTTAAATTCTTTTATTTGGTTGAGCCACTTGGGCCATTCGATTGAGGTGATTTGTTGCCCCAGAGTCCCGGGACACCTCTGACGCTCCGGGCTCCGGAAATGTTTCCCTGCCTGCAAGGACACTGGACGGTTCGAACTCCTACTTTCTTACAGTTAAAACAGCGAATGGTTTTAGGGAGAGGACACTGGTGATATTTATGCCCTTTAGTTTCGCAATTCCAACAAATAGGAATGGCAGTCGTTGTATCTGTAGTAAGATGCCTTGGCTGAGTAGTGTTAGTCGGGACAGTTGTAGAGGGCTCAAACCTTCGCTTATCGGGAAAAGATTTGGGTTTATCGTGATACAGTTCTGGCTTATCTATCATCTGTACTGGGTATGACTTAAAAACTCTACGTTTTGAGTCGTATGCCGTCTCAGGTACCATGGATTGAGCCGGATTTGGAGGAGGTCGGTAACTATTCTTCTCTCGCAAATAACTTTCATAACCTTCGGCAAGATGAATTAATTCACTAATCGAGTGAAAAACTTTCCCTTCTGATCGTTAATTTGTATTCAGGTCTCATGTTTGAATATAATCGGTTTAGTGTTTGGTTTACAGAGAAGCCACCACGTCGTCGAATTAGAGTCGTAAGGGCTACAATAAATTTTCGCATTGGCTCACTCTCGCCCTGAGTTCTTCGAGTTATTTCCTCATCCAAGTTACGTCGGTAATCTGGAGGAAGATACTGCTCTTCGAAGCTGATTACAAAGTCGTCATAGTTTGTCCAAAATGACTTATTATTTCGGTACCAGAAAAGAGCGTTTCCCTTAAAAAGTTCCGGTAATGCTTTTAGTAGCCGATCGGGAGGTATTTCATAAGATTCGGCAAGTTCATTGAGACGCTCAATGAAAGAGACTGGGTCTGCATCCCCATCGAATCTCAAATTCCATTTCCGAACTTGATTGCAGATATGAGAGATATCCGGATGTCTAAGTTCAGATGTAGGCCTGCTTGCCATGTTAGTGCCACTGTACAATCCAAAATTCGGGTCACAAGGCTCATCACCTGTGAGGGATCTTGCTGTCGGCATTCTCAACGGGTGAGGTGTTGTTATATCTGGTGTGTTTGTTTGGGCTATTAAATTTACAGATTTTTCGTGCATTAAAAGGGCTAATCGTTCCTGTACTAGTCTAAAACTAGCTGTAGGAGGGAGGTTTAACATTTCTCGAATGCTAACTTCCTCATGTTGTATATGACCATCAATATGAGAGGCACTAATCGGTCCTAATGCTGAGGAAACTACATTGGTCGCGAGGTTTTGTCCGTATGACAATAATTCTGTTCTTAGTGGAAGAGGTTCAGGAGGTGTTTTTCCAGACCTAAGAAAAGTTACAAGTCGCTTTCGTAGTTCAGCCACATTACCATCCGGATTCAGATTAAATTTTCTTAACTCTTCCTGTAGGTCGTTCTTTTGTAGTTTATAAATCCAGCCCACACGAGGATCATTCTCCGAAGGGGAAGGAAGCATAATTTGGGGATTGGGAATGGTTGTAGGAGGGATCGGTAGGCCCATTGTAGTAGCAGTAGTACTAGTAGTAGTGGTGGTGGTAATAGTAGCAGTAGTAGTGGTAGTAATCGGTGCGACTGATGTTACGACTGTAGGAGGACTCATTTTTGGCACTGTACCACCAGAAGCCTGTGGTGTCGTAATACGAGTTAAAGTCGTAGTGGTTGTGGTTGTTTTTCGTTTGTTTGCGTCCCCTTGTCCATCATTTCCGTTTACATACATAAAGAATAAAATTTGATAAGGGCGGAGAAAGAGGTTCAATAAGTACATCATTATTGTACGTATAAAATTTTCTTAAACAAAAAGTTATTGTAAAACTTTAACAATTTTTAGTCGTAAATTGTAAAGTATATTCACAAAAAAGTGTAAAGTAAATCGTAAAGTTCGTAAATTAACGTATATCACAGTCCCTGTTCGGGCGCCACTTTGCGATGTTATTTTCGGGGCAAGCGAAAATATTCGCAACTTGCCAGATAGCCAGTCGAGCTGGGTTAGAAAATTCCAGGGTTCGAGAATTTCATATAACTATTATTTATTGTTAGGAGTCGAATCAGAGGGCCCTGCGGAAGAAATTGATACTTCCAAAATAACGTTGGGCTTACTTCATCACGTCAACTCCAATAATATTTTGAAGACGTAAAAAATAAAAAAATAATCTTGCTCAGAAAAATAAAAATGTCTTGTTCTAGGAAAGTTATTGTTCAAGCGAGTTCGATTTTCGAAAACAACTGTATTGTTTATTAATACGTCGGTCAGTGAGGAATTACAAGTAAGCTGAGTAGTCTCCACTGATAACTTGGTCGGGGAGTCGTATACAGTAATTATTGAGCCCGGGGTTGGAATAATTAATCGGTTAAATAATGATGGTTAGTAGAAGCAAAATACAAAATCAAAGCAAAGTATGAATAGCAATTGCAAACAAAAGCAATATTCAAATAACACCAATAGCAAATATACAATCTTATAAATTAAAAATTAGCCATGCACCAATATCACAGTGCAACTACTATATACATAAAGCAAGCACTAACCATTAACAAACAATATTTCTACGGGATGCAAAAGCTAGATGAATTTATAATATAAAAATAGACTAAACTGTATTTTTTTCTCTAGGCAAGTGTATAGCTCCAAAATAAAATATCAAGTTTACTTTCTCAGGCATATAATTTTGGAAAATAAAAAAACAAAGTAATCACTTATAACACACCATGCAGAATTACCCTACCATATGCAAGCTAAGATAAAGTTAAATGATTAAACTATGCAATAAGGCTACTAAGCTAAATTACTATAAATATTAGGGCTCTATGAATATCAAAGAAAAATTGAACACTCACCCTATCTGCACAGTTCACCAGAAAAATAAACTAAAATATCGTTATATAAATATTTTGATGGAGGTTATCGGGGTGAGGGTGTCAGGACGTTCGCAAAAATAAAAAGAAAGGGTTGCGAGTCCCGAAATAGATAAAGGAGAAAAATAAAGATAATCACTTACAAAGATATAAATAATTAATAAAATGAAAATTAGATTGAACTTCAATAAGAAAGAAAAATATTTCCGAGTAGATTAGAGATTCGCCAAGAAATGTGATAATAATCAGACAGCAGAATGATGGTCGAGAAAACTTTATACCTAATATAAAAATTTACATCGATTGAACATAAGATTTAGTTTATGAGGACGGGGTCGGTGGGAAGAAAGTATTTATAAAAGGAAGTCGTGGGTATAGGATGCCAGTACTATCGCCGGAAAGAAAGCAGTGGTAAGGCGAGTCCCGACTGTTATAATTTTTTTTCGGGTAGGAGATAATTGGTAGGAAAGTTCGTAAAGGAAATTCGGGATGAGGTGCCAGATCGATCGCCAGGAAAAGAAATGCGAGATCTGAAAAATTTAGAAAGGAAAATTTTAACACAGTAATTAAAATTTAGTCGAAATGACAAAAAAAAAATAATCTGAGTAATTGAAATTCTAAATATAAGTTAAATTGAAGAAAAGAATAACTTTAGTAATTCAGGTTGAAAAAGTAATCAAAGTTTCAGTAAATTGAGAAAGTCAAATATATTCTATTTAAATTTAATGATACCCTTAAATATCAAATAAATTATTAAGAGTATATTTAAAATCAAACAATTATCTTATCAAAATAAATCTATAACCATCAAACATTACTAATATATTTCAGATCGATTAATTTTCATAAATGACAAATAAAATATTAAATTCTGTCTCACATAAAAAAAATTTGGAAGAATTGTTGATGGCGGAGATAAAACACTTTAGTAAGGAACAGGGTCGTTGTTCCTTACCTGGTGCTGGATATCGGCGGCGGGCGTCGAGTCGCGATGTAGTCGTTCAGCGAGCGGGGTCGGGGGAAGGGGTCGAAGTAGTGGTGAGCAGCGGTCGTCGGCGGTGTCGCGGTCACTGGCTGTCTCTCCGTGTCTTCAATCGGCCGTCATTATATAGGTTCGCGCGATCGCGGGGGGTGGGGGAAGCCTTCTCCTCTCGCCGTGATCGGAGGGGAAGCGGCGATATCCGTGCGGGCACGGACCTGCCAGGTAGCGTCTGACTCATCGTCAGTAAAATAATTATTTCGCTGATAATAATAAAACTCAAGTCGTTATTCGTAATGTAAAAAATTGTCTGTTCTAATTTTGCAATTTTATTAATGAATATTTTAAATTTAAATTTAATTTTGTATGTTAAAAAAAGTAACATGTTACATAATCATTCTGTAGTATTGATACGGACGAAACATTAGTAGGCAATTCGCGTAATTTACACTCACTTCACAATAATGGGCTTGGCTATATACAGAAATTTAAGCAAACATGTTGAAATTGTCATCCAAGGGCCCCCGTTAAATTCAACACCGGCCGCTTAAGCCTCTAGGAACAATTTTAAGAATCTTCTATTAATCTTTAAAACATTTTATCAAGAAAGTGCGACCTAAACGTAACCAAAATTGCCTCTTGTTATTTACCATGCTGGAAATAATCGTAATTGATGATTTCAATTCGCAATAATTAACACAAGGATAACAATTAACAAGTAAGTAACCGAAAATTTCCTGTCGTAAATAACAAAGCTAAAATGCTCATGCATAATACTCATGAATAGTCAAAAAGAATCTTTGTAAATAATAATTTTTTTTAAATTTGGTAAAAACTACAATTTGTAAAATTTAAAAAAGAAGCTTTGTAAAAAGGACGAGTAATAAGTGTCACTTATTATACGATATAAACAATTCAAATTGATAAAATGTATACAATTTTATACAAGGTAAATAAAATTACACAAAGGAAACATAATGTGATACAAAAGCAACCAGATGTAATGTGACGTGTGATGGACAGCTTTATACATACGTTTCTTCTCGCAGCTCCTCTCCATAGCTTTCTACTTTCTGTACAACTTGCTTACATGATAACAATTCTTAAGGACTAGATCTTCTAAAATATGTTCTTGGGGAAAATATTTATAAAAATATTATCGCACAAGAGAAAAATATGATCCGTTGTGTAACTAAAACCACTAGTTATCAGACATTGGAGATGTAACTTCGGAATATCGATTTGCATCCATGAACCATCGATTAGAGTTCACATACGAACACTTTCTGATCAACTAACTGTATTAACGGTATCTTTTAAATCGATTACCATATCACGTTCACCGGTTGTCAAAGTCAGCAACAATACCAATTGATTTCCGATACTCAACATGATAAAACTGACTGAAATTGTTTTCTCAAATGTCAATGGAAAACGTCAAATTCATTTTAAGACTTTTTGAGTTTCTACTCTCATATTAAAAATACTTGGCGTTGTGTGGATATAGATAAATTTAATAACACATTTACAGTGTTGTCAAAAAGTCTAGGGCAACCCTGTTAAAATGACATCACGTTTGGCTCTATACTTAAAATAACCATTGTTTCATGGGACAACAAACAACTTGGTATTAAAAAATATGTTTTTTAGTTTAAATACTCGAAACACACTAAATAGTTCCTAAACGTAAGTTGTAGTATGTAGGTTTACAACCTCTAGAGAATTTCAATCTATCCTTATAATTGGGGACTTCAATCTTCCTGATTTCAACTGGATGTCGGACACTCCACAGGCTGCTTCTGCCTCACACAGAACCGTCTTGGATATGGCCTCGTCGCTTGGCATTAGGCATATGAGTGGAGTTCTGAATGGAAGAGGAGTTCAGTTAGACCTAGTGTTTGCCACTCGGCAAGATTTCTCTGTCTCTTTTGCTAGTGATCCTCTTCTGCCATTCGAAGACTAGCATCCTCCCCTTTGTTTCACAGGCACCATGGGCAGTATAAATCCCCTTATTCAACGCCCACAATATGTTCACGATACGAGGAAATGTAACCTCGAGAATGTCAAGAATGAAATCTTGGGCGGCGCAATTGTTATTGACTAAGACTGCAAAGATGTGAACTGTGTCTTTTCCAGTTTCTGCTCTCAACTCGGTAACTGTATAAAATTGAATTCCCCCTTGAAGAGTGTTGGGAGCTCCCCGTTTCCAAAATGGTTTACCAAGGAGTTAAAAGACATGGTTGTCCTCAAGAAAATATTGCATGCACAATATAAGAAAACCCTCACGGACTTCGACTACTGTGCATTTAGCAGTGTGCTTGATCAATGTAAGATCCTTTCTAGAGCTTCTAAGGCTAACTACGTCCACTTTGTTGACTCAGCTATCTCATCTAAAGTAAAAGTCTTTTGGAGCTTTGTCAACGATTTAAGACGAAAATCTTCTGTTCCGAGTGAGATGAACTTCGGTGACTCAGTGTCTTCCCATCCAGGAACGATGTGTACTATGTTCAGCAAATTCTTCTCTTCGGAGTATGCGCCTGCTGACAACAGTTCACCACCAACAAAGGCATATGAGACTCCTTTTACCTTTTCCGAGGTCTTAGTTACTGCTGAAGCAATCAATAAAAGGCTGAAAGCTCTCGACGCTTCTAAGGGATGCGGCCCAGATAACATTACTCCTGGAGTCCTGAAGCATTGCCGCGCCGAATTAGCCCCCATCCTTCTCTTTTTGTTTAACCTGAGCCTGGCCAATGGAGTTTTTCCTGAAAATCCTGAAGGAGGGTTACGTCGTACCCATTTTCAAATCTGGTGACAGACAGAACATAACTAATTATCGGCCGATTGTGATCCTCTCAGTGTTGGGCAAGGTATTCGAGGACATCCTTCAGCCGCACTTTAAGAACATCATCATTGAAGAACAGCATGGCTTCATGGCGGGGAGATCCACCGTGACTAATCTTCTCGTATTCCAGAATTATGTCCTTGAGGCTTTCAGTCGTGGGCGCCAAGTTGATGCTGTTTACATTGATTTTAGCAAGGCGTTCGACAGGATCAGCCACAATCACCTACTTAATAAACTTGAGGGCTGTGGGTGTCTTGGGAACTATGCAGGCATGGTTCCGTAGCTATCTTACCGACCGCAAGCTGGTGGTTCGCTTTACAAATCAGACTTCTGACGCCTTTGTCCCATCTTCTGGTGTGCCTCAGGGCTCCCACCTTGGCCCGCTTTTATTTTCCATATTTATTAATGACATCAAGGGGGACACCAAAGTTCCTTTCTTACTGTTTGCTGACGACATAAAACTTTTTCTTGAAGTGTCCTCCAGCGCAGACTGCGAACATCTTCAGCAAGCTCTAAACTGTATATCGAAATGGTGTCAGCGCAACGGGATGTCCATTAATGCCAGCAAGACCAAGCTTATGACATTCAAGAGAACCACCTCCTCAATTGATTTCAACTACTCCCTTGATGACAAGCTTCTTGATCATTGTACATCCATCAAAGATCTTTGAATAGTTCTCGACTCCTCTTTTGACTACAGTCTCCATGTTGACCAATTATGCTGCCGAGCGTCTGGTATGATGGGGCTGATTATGAGAACTGCTAGGCATGGCCTCGGCTCTAATGCTCTTGTACTCCTCTACAAGTCCCTTGTCCTCCAGCTGGTCGAGTACGCTTCAGTTGTTTGGTCTCCTTACCAAGTGGGCCTCATTGTCAGACTGCAGTCCGTGCAAAAATAAATTCCTTAGGTATTTGCACTGGAGAGAGCCTGATAGGCCTCTGAACTTGCTTCGGCTACATCCACTGGTCGTTAGAAGGGAGGTTGCAGATGTTGTCTTTCTTTATAAGATTCTCAACTTTGTGGTAGTCTGCCCCCCTCTTTTGGAGCGAATTGCTTTTCGTCTCCCTTCTGGCACAAGGTCGCGCCGCCTCTTCGAGCTGAGCCACTTAAACCGCAACTATCTCCAGTTCAGCTCTGTCCTAAGAATACTACGGCTTAGCAACGAGGTGTGCAGTGAAGTAGACTTTTTCTGCAATCGACTGGGAGCTTTGAGACGTGCTGTGTTGACAGTGAGGCTGGAGACATTTGGGTCAGAGTGAGCTTGCCGAGTCCTGCACAGTATTACAGTATTACAATAGTTACTCCATTGTTATCTTTGATGATTTAGTCTATTACTGTTTATCATTATTGTTATTGTTGTACTATTATTTTTTATTACTTGTTATATCACTACTTGTTATTGTTATTGCACTATTGTTATTGGTACCACTTTCGTTATGTTTCACATTGTTTTAGTTTTATCTTGTTATATCTGTTTATTTCACTATGTCGTAGGCATGGTCAATTGCTGAACTTGATTTTTCATACTATACTTTTTTATGAGAATTTATTACTGTTTATTACTAGTCATCTTAAGTATTGTAATTTTGTAAAATGGTTATACCGTGGGAATGTAAATAAATAAATAAATAAATATACTTAGAGCAGGTTCGATTTCTCTATATATTTATTGCGTAATGCAATGAAACTAAAGAATTTTTGTGCAATACCCATTACCGTATGTATAAAACGATTGCAGATAGGATTTTTTTAGTGATCTTCATAGGGATATATCTGTAAACGTCCAAATTTACAACTTTTGAAGTAAATGTCCAATCATCTTGATTGTTGGCATTTTGTTTTGGCACATCATTTAAGTAAATAAATGTTATTACGACAACTAGGAAATAATCACACACAGTTTGGAAACCGCCCAAAATTAGTTTAATTTGTTTTGTTTGAGAAATGATATAACGTGTGATGATAGTGCTATTTTCACTATCAGTATAAAATAGCAAAAGTATCTTGGCAGAAAATCAGGATGAACAGTGATGTAATGATAGTGAACTTAGATGACACCTATTGAGGGCGGAAAACAGAAAGCTGTTTCAACGTTGTGTCTAAGTGAAGCGAGAACAGTACTTCCTCAGATCCCGTGGGATTTTCCAGACAATTTCATGAAAATGCAGTATAACCTGTAACAATCTGTTAGTCTGTAGGAGCATGGGATTGCCCCCGTCTTCACGCTCTCTTTCAGTCAACAAAACGTCCTGGCAATATCGCAATGAAATATCAGCAATCTCTACATTCTTCACAAAGATGACCTATGTCAAGCGAGAATCTTAATGTTAAACCTGTAATTTAAAATTAGGTATAATGTAATTATGTATTGCCTAATATTTTAAATTTAATTTATTAAAATTAGACTCTTATTAGGAGATAAAAGTGGATTACTAGTCTAAACAATTGGTTTAGTATAGTAGCGCTATCTACGCGTCAACAAACAGAACTAGCATTAACGAACCAACACCTACCACACAATCCCAGTACGAGCGTGAGGTAGGCTATAGTCTTTCAAAATGAAAGATACTGTACAAGTAAAATTATGTCAATATCTATCATGTTTGAAAATAAATGTAAGGCACCAAAAAGGTGAAAAGAACCATGGGACGTCGTTCAATGAACGGGATAATTGCGTCGATCAAAGAACTCTTCGATTACTATGCATTAATTCATAAATAAATAAACATTGATGTTTTAAACATATACAAGTTTAAACCCATCTTGCGTATGAGATGAGGCATATGTAAAATAATCACAGGGATTAAAAAGTTCACAGTTTATTTAGCACACTGTACTCTCAAGAAAAAATGAAATAAATTAATTACCGACGACTGTCACTAATAAAGGATTCAGAATATGCATAGCGTTAGTTGGAAATGTATTCCAAAGTCAATCTATGAAACAAAGAGGAGTTTGCCACTTACATTGATTGTTACCAGCTTAGCAGCTAATTTTCTCTGATTAATCCTAAAACGTACTGAAAATACTCGCAATTAGTCTTGCATTCCCACAAACAGCATCGCAAAGAGTTTTAGAAATGCTGGTGAATGCTGATTTTGATAATTAAAACTAAAACGTGACGTAATGTTACATTTTTAATTTCTTCGTAAATGACAGGTAATTGTATTGTATCACTTAGTCATTTTTTAACTAATTAATTTTTTTAAGGATTAGTCTTTTATGTACATGGCAGAAGTACAGTCACAGACAATTACAATATTTAGTTCATTTTAAAGCTGTCGGTTTTAAAAGAAGAACGTCAAACATTTAGTAAAAATTGACATTTATTTTTGGAGTTCTGATTTGATATGTATCAAAGTAATGCTTGAAAACTATTAACTGTTCATTTAAATAGGAGTTGCAGGAAAACGATATTATGAATATGCAATCATGTTACCGTTATAATTCTGTCACACCTCGCCTCCAATGATTAGATTTTAAACTCGTAGTAGACCAAAAATCATTTATGTGCCATACATAAGTTTGTTAACAATCTTAACTATAAATACATATTTGTTAGGTTTTTTTAGCACTATTTTCGTTTTTATTTACGCGCTGCAGTCACGTTGTCTTAGAAGAGGGAGAGCGCAGCAATCTCAAGAACTTGCTCCTCGAAATCCGCAGAGTCAACAATGCATGATTCTTACCTTTCAACTGCTAAATCAATTTTCATTATTTTTTGGCAGAAAGGAAAATGCATAGGTGTTTTAACACACGGACTTTTATATAATAAAAAATACATATGTATAAAATACATTATAGCTATGTGTTATTCATAATTTTTCAGAATATAATTATGGCGCATATAAACTTTTCGTTTCATAAAACAAATTGTTTTTCCTCTGAAAATTGTTAAACAGATTTTGATTCCAATGAGTAGTTAGATTTAACTCGGCATAGAATACCAACTGAAATATCTCAGATAGCTAAAAAAATTATAAACGTTATCTGGTTTCAGAAAATATATAATGTCTTACACATTTTTTTAACAAAATGTTTGCCAACGTTTTAAATTAGTCCACCTCCGAAAATAGTACAACATGTCTAAAGTTATTACTATCTACAAAGTTATTTGTAAATTACATTATACTCATATGTTTCTTCATATCACGAATTTACTAATAATACAATACTTTTGATGTAATATAGATATAAAATACAGCCATACACAAAAAACAAAATTTATATCAAACAATTAAATTTAAAATTTATATGCCAAAACAATGATCCAAAACAAACAAGATAGCCGATGGATCGTTTCACTCCATTCATTATTTTGGAAATACGGCATCGTTCTAAATATATCGAAACTAAATTTGCCACTGACATCTGCTACATTTTCTGTTTGCTTTGCTATACGATTCGTGATAATGTGGAGACGTATTTGTTTATAACATGTCAAACAGACACACATCAAATTGACGTTGTTTAGGCGAATGTGACTTTGAATTTCAGTTAGATCGACGTTGAGCTATTTTCATTTTGGAGGGTCTGGATTAAATTTAGTCATTTGCTTTAATTATTCATCGCCTGGTGGTCAGCAGACTTTGAAAATCCCCAAAATTTTATTATTTTTTTTAAAAATAAGTTGTTTTTATATAAAAATATATGTTTGGTTATTAGAATATGTTCATTATCTTTTTAAGGTTACGTGTCATAGAGAAATGATATGGCTAACTTAGTCCCAAAAGAAACTCTTTTATAATTAGTATTATTTCTTTTATATAATCGTAAACGTATTATTTTGTATTCCAAGTAAAATAAAAAAGACATAATCGCATATAAAAGAAATTTGTTCAATTTTCTTACAATTTGGAATATTGCCTAACAATAAAACCACCGAGCTATCTAATCAAAAAAACAAGAGGAAAAGCGAGTTCGAAAATGACGGAGATAGGAAACTCTGTGCTGTTGTGTTGGGACGCATGATGAGGGAAACTCAGCAAAAGCTTGTCTGTCAAATGTCACATTACGTCTGCAGCGCCATTGTACGGGATAGCAAAGTGAGCAAAACAAGATTACAAGCCCATATCTCTTGGTTACCATTTATGCTTCGGCTGGAGAAAAGGAAAAAAGAAAAGGAGTACCAATCACAAAATGAAA
>NW_025782539.1:0-34603 GCF_021130785.1 Homalodisca vitripennis | reverse complement strand
GTCTTTCAAATTAATTTCTGGTTTGAACGTAAAGATTGGGGTGTTAGACCACCCTTATAAACAAAATATGTGTACGTGTAGCATACGTCTTTTTATAATTTTTTGTTTGTGGTTCTCAAAACACCTCGCCCTACAAAAACATTTAAATCGTCCATCATTCAATTTATAAATATGAGCCATTCAAGTAATATGGCCATCATGAAATAATTTTCATTATTCGTTTACTTCAGTGTATTTAATTCGCACTATAAATAATGTTATATATTGCAAGTTAAAAAGCGACATTTGCCTATGGAAGTTCATTAAATCACTATAACATAGTTGTATATCCTGAAAATGTTATAAGTACCTGATTCTTTAAAAATTGGGTCCAGGTCTTTGTTCGTAATCTTGCAAATCAACTCTCTTGTCTCGTCAGCCTAGAATAAAATTACATATCAAGATATTATTAACTTTAAAAACCAAATTACCAATTAAAACAGCTACCTTTTATAAAATCAAACAAACGCCAAAATACTAATTCACACTATCAATATCATTTTACTTATCTTCCATAGTTTGTCTCTTCTCTCTCTTTGTTTGGATCTAACTATTGAAGACCACTTTTTACAATAATTCAAAAAAGTAAAAATCTACCTAACTTAAAACATTTATTACGTGATGACGTCCCATTAAATTTTATGCATAATATATCTTAAAACGCATCTCACCAATCAAATCTACTCAAACTACAAAAAAATTCCAAGAATCAAAGGAATTTGCCCATACCGAGAAATGTGTATTTCCAAATTTCATAAACACCCAGAAGTTTTTCATATCCATACATATGTATAGTTACGATCACCAATCCTTTGATAAAATGTGGATTACCGAAATTATTTATTCTAATATAATATCTGCAAATGGGCCCATTAAGAAAGTTCTCAAATTTTTAAATAGTTAGAAAAGTAATATGTTACGGAAATTTGTCATTGTATTCATTAACCTAAGTAATGGAGATTTCTGAGGGCATTACTCTGGTCAGTAATTTTTATTAGGAGACGTATTCAATGAAATTATAAAACTTAGATGATTATATGTTCTCAGGCATTACTTTGGTCAATATCAGTTATTAGGGGAAGTGTTAATGGTATCATTAACCCTAAATGATGAGATGTTCTTAGATATTATTTGGTCAGCGAACGTTATTCGGAGGAGAGCCATTGGTTTCATTAACCTAGATAGTGAGATTTTATTAGGTATTATACAAGTCAGTAATGGTTATTAGGTTATCTCTTGTATTGACGGGAAACTTTGCGATAAAAAAATCATATTACCAAACTATTTAATGAGCCTAACATAGTTAAATTTTCAGTCCATTAACATATGTCAGTCTATTGACATTTCTACATGCACAACATTATATTATGTAGGAAGCCAGGTAAAAACATAAAATTTTCAAAATTTTCTAGATACAAGATTTTACCGAGTTTATGACGTCTGTGCTTGAGTTTAGTAACAACACTGCGTAGGTAGAAAATGTGAATCAGGACCCAAGACTCCCTCATTAAGTTAAAGCCAAACACATTGCTCACTCCGACGTACAAGAAGAAGTAATTAAGACATGATTAGTGACGTGGGCAAATGTAGTGAAGATAAACGGCCATCAGCTGATCGCAGTAAAAGACATTAGCCTGGTGTACGACGTCACAAAGCATCCAGTAGGTGTCCATCAGAGTCCTTAGTTTCTTGAATTTAGAGGGCATAGTACCTAAAACTCATGTTTTATAAAATAACACGATTTTGTGATCATTTAAATTTGACCATTGAAGTAAATAAAATTTAATTAAAATTACAAACATCATCAATATAAAACTTGTAAACAACATACATTTTTTATGGTATTAACAAATTAAATATTTCATACTTTAAGTATACTTTATACCCCAATACAATTAAATTATTTAATTAATAATTATGTAAGTGTTAGCGAAGCATAACTCAACGGGTTTTGAACAGTATTCATTTCTGTTTGTTGGTCTAATTCACAAGTTTCTTTTCTTCCATAAGAATGTAAAGATTTATTTTCTGTATGATGCCTTCTTTTAATCTGACCGCAGAACATCTTCAAAATGAAGTTATTTACTGTATAGCGTATAAATCGTGTTTGCATCGTTTAATGAAGTCTATTACGAGACAAGTGGTGTGACGTAATTATACCTTTGTAGTTCATGTTGGATCAAATCATTAATAATTTATTTAGATAATAGACGGTTGAAATTTATTTCCCAAAATCTATAATATCAATTCTGATTAGTATTTACAAAGTATTAACGAAAATAAAAATTGTGTTGGTATTGAAAATACTATAAAAAAGTTATATACAGTGTTAACAAATGAAAATTTCGAGACTACTGAAAATTACATCGTTTCAAATGCTTTCTATGATAAATTTGTAGCAGTTTTTATCAGTTGAAGTATAATTTATATTACATAAGAAATTTATTTTACGTCTAAAAAGATAGTAAGAAAATTCGACACCAGCAATAACAAAAGGCACAATTTTCTTGATTGGATTGTTTAGTACCAAATTAAAGATTTACAAATATTTAACGCTAGAATTAAATTATAATATGAATTGTATGTGTGTTTCAGATATCAATTTAAATAACATTAAAATGAAGTACATAGTGCATTAATTTGTTGTTTATTAGTACCAATTAATGTGATATACATGCAAAAGTATAAACAAATAATTTATCACATCAAACTTTATTAGAATATTTGTATATTAGCGATTTAGAATTCGTTGTAAACTAGGGTTTATATGCTTTGCAATCTGATTATAAACACGTACTCGATTCTAGCAAATATTAGTTTTAACGAATTTACTGTATTCTACAAGTATTCTCAATCCTTTTTCATACAGTCAAATTCTAAAAACATATTCCATACGGATTTTCACCATCTTCTGATTCAATTTTTAATATGTATCAGCCTATTCTTAATTAAGAAAACTAAATAATAGTACCGTACCAAATCTTTAAGTAAAGTTATTTGATAACCTCGATAAAAACAATATTGGTATGTGTGTACAACATTATGATGATTCATACTATTTTGTCAAAACATAGAAATGTTTTTGGTTGATGTCAAAACATGGAAATTATAACGATATTTCATTATTTTATTTTGTAAAACATATTGCATGTGTGTTAAAACTGTTAATTGAAGGCGTGAATATTCTACATTTCGGTATGACTCTCCGTACAGTATCTCGATAACGAACTAACATGCAGGCTTACAAATTAACCTCAAGTTTTTCTATACATAAGCGACATTGGGATCTACTCATATAATAATGCATGTCACTTCCTGGGATTTTTCTGAGCATATATACTCACATTGTTCTTATGGGTTACCACTATGGCAACGAGATAATCGCGAATTAAATGTTCTTTAAACAAACTGGTTACAATGTAATATTAACATATGATATAATAACACTTAGAAAGTAACTACCTCCAAGATATTTTCAAAACATTTTGTATCTGTAGACTTTAAATATGAATGAAACTTTATTTATACGTAGATAAGAATGATTTTTTATAATAATGTCCATCAATGGGACTTGGGCTTGAGCGTGATTTATACCTATCAAACTGTAAACCGTTTCATATTCTGGGGCATGTGACTATTAAAAAAATTCTGTCTGTTTGCTTGGCTGTGTATAAACGAGTCATCTTAAGTATGAAATGGGTTATGGACTTGAAATGTTGCTTGCAACCTCAGTGGAGCCTATTACGTGACACGTTTTGCAGCGTAATATTATATTGCTTGTAAGAATATGATTATTTAATTTTTATCTTATACATTTTTAAATATTAATCATAAGCTACGCTTACAGTTTGTGTCGGTGATGTGAGAATTAGGAACACTGCTGTTTCTTTCCATCCGTTCAATTACATTACTGATGAGCTCCTTCTGGATCTTTGCGTTGATTATTCTGAAGGACTTTGCGATGATTTGAGTGACGTGTGTAAAAATGGACCAACAGAGCCACTTCGGAACAGTACAGGAGCACCATGAAGACGAAAGCCAAGACTGCTAATAGTTCTCGTTCTGAAGAAACGTCAACGTGAAATACTGGACTTATCATCCCAGCAATAATGGCTATCGTCACTGCGGTGGTGCAGATTACCCACAACTTCACTGTGACCTTGAAACTTGGTGACTTGCGCTGATGATCTCTGTAGACACGTTCCAGTGTGTAAAAGACCTCGACGAGTCTTGGGTACTTCCGGGCGTAGCTGAAAAATATGACAGCCACCGTCACCTGTAGAGAGGACGGTATGCATTGTAGATGCAAATTCCGTGATTCTGCTGAGTGGATCCCGTGACTGATAATCCTTTCTGTACATGAAATACGTGTATAGAATGGTGCTGGAGAGACACTTGCAGGATGACTAATGTTGCGCTCCAGAGGAAATGCTGGAATAGAAAACGCAAGTCCTTTACATCCTCTGGTCCTCGTTGAGTATCCCAACGGCAGGCCACCGACTATTCTGCAAAACCACATCATCTTATCTGGAAAGGTTTTCATTTTCTGTAAAATATTCTGTTAGTGGTCTGATAGATTTTCATGTAGGAGATTTCGCAATAGTCCAACCAGTGCTGTAACAACTATTGTACTTAATTGAAAACCAATCATCGTTATGTGCTATTTGTTGACAAGTTATTTCCCATCATCATTATCCATTCAGCATTAACCCAAGTAATGTGGAATGGGAATCGTTCAAAATAGTGTGCTTATCTTTATTTGCATGAAATAAACCACAGAGGAGGTACCAGTAATAACATGATTGACCTCGCAATATCCATACATTAATATACTTAATAATCGTTGACATATTGTGCGAATCAGCTGTTTTTTTATCCAACATGTGCAGACAGTACATTGTGAAAATATGTATCTTATAAAAGTGAACAAAGTGAAAGTAATCAATGCGGAATATGAAGATGATTTCTTGTAACTTGCAGAACTAACCCATTACTGTATTTTCTAATCTATAATGTGTTTTTACAGTATTGCACAATGGCATTTGGGCTGATCTACTTGGATTTGTGTGGCACGTGTTCGATTTGAGTGCTCATTACAGATATTTTTAAATTTTAGTGTTTAAGTGTTCTATTAATGAAATTGATTACTCCTAGCGACTGTGAGTCTATTACATCGTTTTCTAGCATCCGGCAAGATCTCGATGTTGGAACAATCCAAGGCTTCATTCTACCACCAGCAATGTTGTCACTTTACGGAGTCCCACATCCCGCCTCTCTAAATTGATAATATTAAGAGACGGCATTCCTTTGCTGATGTGCTATGAAGCAAATATGTATCCAGTGAGTACGTAGTAGAAAATTTCATGTTCATACTACAATACTTATCTGAAAATAACGTCCCATTTTACACTAGGAGCCTTCCGGGTACAAAGCACATTAAATTAGTTAAAGCTGGCCTCACATTTGATATCTCTGGTGTTAAAATATAGGACGCTCTCACTGACTTAAATTAAGGTGATGTGTTCAAGCTCATAATCAGGCGAGGTGAAAAAAGGCTTTGGGTAGTCAATCTGATACTGGACCTTATTTGGGTCTACCTAGAAAAAACTAGTGAAATATACTTACTTTGTTAGTGAGTACTGTTTTTTTGTCAGTGTTAAAGTCATCTGGTCCCGTTGAGTGTTACGAATTCCAATATTTAACCAAGGTTCAGGAAACTGTGGAAGATAATTTAGATCGAGAAATAAAGAGCTAACCCATAAAGCCCTTAAAATCAGACACCCGCACTCTATCTAACCTAATTTTACGTGAACTACACATGCGCGTTGACATTTTTCCATTTATGCCATCTTGTGTTAGAGTGTGATGAATTATATTACTCTATGTCCTTTATTTAAGTTTGAACAGTAGAAAATGACATTTCACCGAGTTTTAAATAGCGAGTAGATTAGATTGCACCAGATGAAGAGGTGAATAAATAATTATTTTATACCAGTTCAGTGAGAGTATTGGACTTGATTTATAACAATGCACATTTAAAAATAGAAATTGGACAGATACCAATACTGATTATATATTAAATAATAATACAGATGAGAAGGATAATAAATGTAAATATAGCTCAATATACTACTAAAGGAAACGTAACTAATAAACATTGTTTAAGTTATGGTTGTTGTTTTGGTAGTTGTGTGTTTTTGTTTTATGTATCTTTAGTAATTTTTGTAATATATAATTCGAGCTATGGAAATTTACTACGTAATACGTCCAGTCATGCAACTATTGCAAATTGCCAACTTGTTTTCCCACTATTATATGATTCTAGAAGGAAATAATTATAACATCGAACTGAGGGTTACGACTCTCTTACCCTCAGCAAAAGTACTTTGAGCACTTAAAAATATTGCGAAACTACATTATTAACATGAGCCACTCTAATATTAACTGGAAATGTTTCAAAACATGAACTTAGAATCAGGAAAGAGACAGGAAAGAAAGAATAAATTGACGATTAAACCATCTTATACATTTATTACTATATGTGATAAAATTACTACTGTGACAATACCCATTATTGAAGAAATGAAATAAATAATGCAGTTATCAACAGCTTTTAAGGACAATAATAATTCTGATTTTTATAAGGTCATTATGATATGATAAATAGATATATCAAAGCAATGTTTTATTAGAGACTTTTTTAGTCAAAGAGTGACTATTTTCAATCAAAAATAGACGTAAATTAATTCTGGTTGCTACTGCTCTATGAAATAATCCACAAGGATATTTTTAGGTCTGAAGTGAACAAAGTACGCGTGGTTGTTTTACAATGTTAATGAATGAATAACAAGTGCATGTTTACTACTAGTGCCTTGGTTCTAAGACTATGTTCCTCTAGCCTATATGGGTGATGGCTGAGTCTGGAACTGAATCAGAATCACCAGGTAAGTTGTCACTGCTCCAGCCATCTGTTCAAACAGAACATGCTGTCACTATACATGCTATAACTTGTTTAGAGTGCATTACTTTGTCTCTTTACTTCCGAAATCAAGCTGTAGAGAGAAGAATATTAAAGAGAACATGACTGTTACGTTATCACTATAACATACATTAATAGATCTGTGAAAAGTTTAAACTAAATTAAATTACTTACAGCTGTGAGAGTCTCATTGTGAATCGGAAAATATCCAAGAGCAGAAAATCTTGCGCTGCGATGAGGCTGCAGGAGAAACCCTTTCAGCTGGAAGTAAACTACATGAATACGTGGCTACTCGTAAATTATAAAAGTATACTGTGCCTTTTAATTCAAGTTTTATGAATATTTTCTTTTGTAAACAAACTAAGAATGCCTTTTTATAAAGTAAGGCTTTAGTCAAATAAAATTCTACTATATAACTACTTGCCATGCTATTTTACTTATTATAGATAAACATACTCTGAGAAGCAAACTTTACAAATAGAATTTTTGGTATGTGTCTTGCTCCTCCACAAAAGTAACACTTCTGTTGGGATCTCTTTGTTAATAGCAGTAGTACGAGTAGAATTGTCTTATAGTTCTGGAACTGTCTAGTAGTTCCTAGTTTGTCCGTAAGAATCTTTAAAGTACTACTAAAATTGTGACACATGAAGTCATGAATAGGGAAAACCCATCAGAATGAATCAGAAACATTATTACCCGCATGTTTCTGAGCAGTCTCTAATAAACGAGCTATGGCTTAATTTTTTTCAAGGTTAAGACGTTTCTAGAATACGTTGCCTAATTTGAGAATTTAAACCATTAACAAAGGCATCTCTGATCGACTCATTATTATAATTTTTAACTCTAATATTTACAAAATCACGCGCCTTACTAAGCGATTTATGCATTGTCAAACAGTAATCTATTAATTCTCTTTCTTGTTGTTTAGTTTAACAAGCAAGTGTTTTAGTAAATTTAATTATCTATGAATGTTATTTATGATGTCTTTATAGCATTTTTAATACTTTTATAGCATACACTCACTGTTATATACATAGTTTTCATAGGATAGAAAATATACTACTAGTCCTATATTTCTTACGTTCTTTAACTTCAGCTTTTTCGATACACGTGTTCAGAAAAAAATTTTGTTTCAGGGCTGCAGACAAATTTATCAGGTTCCAGTAGTTTTTCCATTACAGAGTATTCAGATTAATACATCAAACATTTTGATTAAATAGTAACGACAAATTAATGTTTTCTACAAACTAGGGCTTTAATTAAAGGAATTTATTTAGATAACTTTAAGAAACAATCTTAATGTATAAACGATGACTTATTGGTTACCACAAATATACATGATATGGTTTTGTTTTTAAAACAGTAAATTATATACCATGCTTTATATTTATAGAATATTTGGAGATTAAATATCTTCTACAATACTTCCAGTTATGTGACGTCTTTTTAGTTTTTTCACCTTATAATATCTACTGGGAGATTCAGGAAAGTATTGATGCTTAAGTTCATTTAGGAAGTTACCAAATAGAATTGAAGATGCCTAATACCTAAACTTTAATGGTGTATCAGTTTCTGTATTTGAGAATCATAAGTGCTTAAAAACTCAGCGTACAACATTTAGTAGATAACACAAATAACCTCTGTTTTAAATATCAAGATTTTGTCTAATGTTACTGCAATGACATGTGTTATTATAATTTATCTTAGGATAATATCTTTGTATTAATATGTCAACTTAGGATAAAACCATAGTTCATGTATTACAATACCGTGTTTTAAACAATTATTGAACTGAGTCTGAATTAAAATAACATTTATATGTACACGTATTTTATGGTTTTTAGTTAACTTTTTCATCTAGCAGTTAGTTGAAATATGTTAAGTATTAACAATCTACTTACCTTTGTGTTTACTATTTTATGTGATATAACATGCATATGTAATTGTTATATAAATCGTACGTTAAAAACAAGGTTTACCAACTTGAGTTAATTTTACTGCCACTATAATATCAGTATAGGCCATATGAAGATTATCAGTACAGTACCTGTTCCTTCAAAATTTGGTCCAGGTCTTTGTCCATAAACTTGCAGATCAACATTACTGTCTCGTCAACCTAGAATAAATATTCAGGAAAAAATTTCGGTTCAACTATTATGAAACTTTAATTTATAAATGAGAAAACACCAAAATATATCAATTAATGCCATCAGTGTCTTATTACTTATCTTCCAAATCATTTTACTTTGGATGCTACTATTATACTGTTATATATAAAATAACTCTGAAGAATAAACTACCAAAATTTATTTCGAAATTTATACCTGATGGTGACTAATGGGGAATTCGAGATAGTATATGGCGATGACATATACATATATATATATATATATGTATACATTTAAATATATAGATATTAAATATATATATATAAAAATATATATATATATAAAATATATATATATAAATATATATATTTATATATATATATATATATATATATATATATATATATATATATATAAGTAGATATGAATATGCCGATTCTGGCGCAACTTTTGGGACAGTCAGAAAATCAATGTAAAATACTGTCCATTGAACCATAAACAAATCTAAGAAATCTAACAGGAAACCACGAATGTAAAATACTGTCCATTGAACCATAAACAAATCTAAGAAATCTAACAGGAAACCACGAATGTTAAATAACCGAATCTATAGCTGTTTTACTGTTCATTGTAGGCTTCTAATTTCTTAAGCTGTTTTAATGAAAAAATCCAGAAATCTTAATAAAAAATCTTTATTCTACAAAGTTAATTGTAACACAGTCTTTATCTTTAATAGTCTTCTTTCCAGTAACAACCAAGTGTAATTTTTCATTTTTGTTCAATTCTTTAATCTTTTTTTCATCCAAAACAGTCAAAAATCTGTTCGGTAAGTGTACTTTATAATCTTCCAACTCGGCAATTATTGTAAACCCGAATTTATCTTTCATTTTCTCCAGATTCAAAATTTTGTATTTCTTATTTTCTTCTAATTCTATTAATTTCTTGTATTCTTTGAATGTTAAATCACCAACCTTATTCAACTCTTGTAACAGTGCCATTTACATAGAAAAAAATTAATACTTCTACACTTTTAAGGTGAAAAATCAACACTATACTTCCAAAAATACACAAAAAACCGGGGTTTTGACCCTAAAAACACGGTTTTTTTTAGGGTCAAAACCACAGCTCTTAAGGTGCATATACTAGAGTTTTTTGAAAAAATCATGAAAATCTACTGAATTTCTCTAATTATTGCGAATTTTTAGCTTTAAAGTTGATAATGTGGAACGATATTTCTCGAAAATTCTGTTGTAAATATATTAAAATCTTAATGAAAAATCTTGGAAAAGTTAAAGAAAAAAATATTGAAAAAATAGTATTATAGAATTTAAATTACCCCCTACAAACCAATATAGTAATAAAAGTACTTTTATTACTATAACTATACTATTTTTTCAATAATTTTAAGTCTTAGTTTACAGATTTTTTCTATAATAAATAGAAGAATCTACAGCTGTTTTACTACAATTTGTGCTGATTTGTGTAAAATTCTAGTAAAATTCTCCACTTTTCAAAGTGTTAGTTAAACAAATTTTTCTTCTTTAAATAGAAGAATCAAAGGCTGTTTAACCATAAATTGTGCTGATTTTTATCAAATTTTGATAAAAATCCTTAGAAATCTACTGAATTATTGCTATTTTTCAGCTTAATAAAAAGATATTTTACTAAATAGTAAAACTTGGCACATTCAAATTTTCCCTATTTAAATGGAGCGGAAAAAGATAGAGTGCCCATACTGCAAAAAAGATGTTTTCGAACATCATTTTACCCGACATTATAAGTCGAAAAATCATTTGAAGAACAAAGAAATTTATAATAAAGAAACTAAATTATTTGAGGACTTGGGCTAAAGAAAATCAAATTGCCGATCACCAAAACATGTATAATATAGAAAAATTGCGTGAACTAAAGAAAAATTTTAAGGAAAGTAAAAAAGATCTCAATCTATTTAAAGATGAAAAAATTCAATCAATCGCTGAAAAATTGTCCATTGAAACAAACGATAAAACTAAGTCTGAAATGATCGAAGAAATTGACAAAACGCTTAATGAGAAACCAGAAAATATCATTGATGTCGAAGTTTTATCCTCTATCCATGGTCTTTTCAAGCAATACATTTTAACGAATTTAAATGAAAATTTCATGTCAATTTACAAATATCTTTCTATTTTGCGTCCAGAAATTAAAAGTTTAATCGAAAAATTTCAAGAAACCGTTAAAAATATGAAGGGCTATCTCTCTTTAGAATGCGAATACGAACGTACTTTAGTGAACGGTGAAACACAAACTTGCCCAATGTATTTTACTATAAAAGCAGACGAGATCTTTGACATAAAACGACTTTATTACTAAGCAATTTAATAAATTAACACATCGAGAACAAACGAATCATCCAAATAAAGGTTCTGGATGGACATTAAAACGCTGCAAACAACTAGTTTTGAGCCTTAATAAACACGAATTTATGAACGCAGGATCATATATCGATTTACCAAAGAAAATCAAAGATAAAAAAGCTTGTATAAATATCAAAAATAAAGATGATTATTGCTTTATTTATTCTATCCGATGCGCTATTGAAAAACCCGAAAGAGACTGCGAAAGATCAAAACAATATGAAAAATTTGTAAATGACGAGATATTTTCAGGTTTCGAGTATCCAATGTCCTTAAAAGATATACAATTATTTGAAAAACGAAGTTACAATTCCAAGTACAAATATCCAAAAATGTCTATCAATGTCTACAGTTTTGATGAAAGTATTAAGGTTGTTCCGTTACAAATTTCTGAAAAATATGATGCAGAATTAAATATTGATCTACTGTATGTAAAAACAAGAAGACAAATCTCATTTTGTTTTGATAACCGATTTAAGTAGGTTAGTGAGTTCTCAAACATCCAAACATGGACATAAAAATTTTCTATGTAGGAGATGTTTAAGCCATTTCTACAAATCTAGAGATTTAGCAGACCATTTAGAAATTTGTAAAAATCACGAAGTTTGTAAGCCAATTATGCACTTCCGGGTCAAACAACTAAATTTACTAATTATCAAAAGAAGTTTAGCCATCCGTACGTAATTTATATGGACTTTGAAAGCATATTAGAGAAGATTCCCACATGCAAAAACAATCCGCAAAAAATCAATCACAACCAAGATTCAGAAGCACATTCCATATGGTTTTACTCTATACTTAGTGTCTAATGTGACCAATCGTATGTACAAGCCGATATGTTATCGAGCCAAAAATGAAGAAGATTTGCCAAATGTTCCTGCAAAATTGTTTGAAGAACTTAATAAATTATCGAAATACATAGCTAAAAAGTATAATTCTAAGAATAAAATACCTATGAAATTAACTGAAGAAGAAGAAATTTCGTATCAAAATTCCAGTCTTTGTCATATTTGTGAATTTGAGGGTTTTGATAATCAAACAAGAAAAAAAGTACGAGATCATTGTCATTTAACAGGTAAATTTCGAGGTGCTGCTCATTTATCTTGTAACTTGAATCTCAAATTTCCTCAAAATATTCCCGTTTTCTGCCACAATATGTCATGTTACGATACTCATTTGTACATAAAAGAGTTGGCAAAACAGTATGGTAATGTTGATTTGATCGCAAACACAGATGAGAAATATATAAATTATTCTGTAAATTCTGGATATGGATATGAGTTTGAAGATGATAAACCAAGAAAGTTCATCAAGTTTTCTTTCGTAGATACGTTCAGATTTATGGCATCGTCTATAGAAAAGTTAGCTAAAAAACCTCAAAAAAAGATGATTTCAAACATACAAATCATTTTATACAAGATGGTCTGAACGCAATTCTAGATAGACAACCAAATGACGAAGAAGAAATCTTTAAAATTCTATCTGGAAAAGGCATATTTCCTTACGAATTTATCGACAGTATTGAAAAACTTGATTACACAGAAGAATTGAGAATTCAAGATTTCTATTCACTTTTGACAGATGAGAGCATATCTGAGAAAGATTTTCAACACTACTTAAATGTATGGAACAAATTAAAAGTAAAAAATCTAGGAAATTATTCCGATCTCTATAACATTCAAGATGTTCTATTGCTCGCTGATATCTTTGAAAATTTTAGGAATATTTGTTTGAATTGCTATAAACTTGATCCAGCACACTATCTAACAGCTCCCAGTCTTGCATGGGATGCTATGTTAAAATTAACGAATATAGAATTACAATTAATTAGTGATTATAATATGTATTTGATGATTGAAAAAAGGTATTCGCGGAGGCATTTCTCAATGTATTAAACGATATGTTAAAGCAAATAACAAATATTTAAAAGATTTTGATAAGACAAACCCCGAAAACTATTTGTTGTACGTCGATGCAAAACAACCTTTATGGCTATGGTCTGATGCAAAATTTACCATATAACGAAATCAAGTGGATGGGATCCTAAAACGTATACAACAGCAGAATGGAAAGAAACAATTTTGGAACTCACTGGCGACGAAGATTATGGCTATATTCTCGAAGTCGATCTAGAATATCCGAAGAATTTACATGAAAATCATAAAGATTTGCCTCTTGCTCCAGAACATTATAACAACAAACTTTGCACAACTCTACTGGATAAAACTGAATATGTTGTTCATTCGAGAAATTTGAAATTCTATCTGGAACAAGGAATGGTGTTAAAACATGTGAATAGAGTTATTGCATTCGATCAGAAACCTTTCATGAAAGAATATATCGATTTTAATACTAGTATGAGAACCAAAGCTACAAGTGACTTTTGAGAAGGACTTTTACAAGTTAATGAACAACTCAGTTTTTGGAAAATCTATGGAAAATGTGAGAAACAGATGTGATATTAGACTAGGAAATGAAGAATTTTCAATGAAACAAGCTAAGAAAACAAATTTCAAATGCTTTAACATCTTTGACGACAACTGTATAGCGAGTCACATGTACAAACAAAAGGTTAAATTTAACAAACCGATTTACATAGGATTTTCAGTTCTCGACCTCTCAAAATTGCTAATGTACGAGTTTTATTACAACAAATTAAAGAAGTTTGATCCAGATTTGAATCTGTGTTACATGGATACAGACAGTTATTTTCTAGAATTGAAACGAGATCCTTTTAAAATTATTAAAGAAAATATAGATGACTTTGATACAAGTGATTATCCAAAAGATCATGAATGTTTCACTACTAAAAATAAGAAGGTAATAGGGAAATTCAAAGACGAATTGAACGGCGAGATATTAGAAGAATTTTGTGGTTTTAAGATCAAAGATGTACTCGTACAAATATCTAGACAAAAATCCAGTTAGGTGTAAAGGAATTAAGAGAAGCGTTGTAAATAAAACAATAAATATCGAAAACTTAAAGAGATGTTTGTTCGAAGATAAAGAAGAATTTAGGGAGATGACTGTAATAAAAAGCTATAAACATGAATTGTACACCGTCACTATAAACAAGTTAGCACTGAACGCTAAAGATGATAAGAGAATCGTTCTAGAAAATAAGATCGATACAGTACCTTATGGCTATAAAAATGAAGCAAAATCTGATATATTAGACGAATTAAATAAACTTGGAAACTTTGAAAATTGAGAAATAACCGGAAGTGTTTACGAATATGAATTGAGAAAGTCAAAGCTATAATTTTTTCTATATAAATGGAGTCTCAAAAGAAATGTACAATATGTCAAGAATTTAGACTTTTTGAAGAATTTTCTAAAAATAAGAATACCAAAGATGGATTATACTATTATTGTAAAGATTGTAATAAGAAATATAGAAAAGAATTATATGATAAAATGGAAAAATTAACTTTAGAAGAGAAAGAATGCACACGCTGTAAAATAGTTAAGAATATTTTCTGAATTTAACAATTGGCATTATAGTAAAGATAAAAAAACAAGCATATTGTAAAGAATGTATTAAACAAATCTTTGCTAGACCAGTTCATTGCGTATGCGGAAGAGAAATTCAACATTTCTATAGTCTTAAAAGACATTTACAAACAAACTATCATAATTCGAATGTTTAACATTTTCATCGTGTAATTTAGATATTCTATAAATCAGTCGAGATTCTGTCATATTTGTAGTAAAATGATTTCCGTTGTATAAAATATTCAAAGATTCTTTCATTTGGTTATACAGATTGATAGAATTTGGTTCGTCATCAATGAACAAAATCTCTAATTCAGGATAATTTATTTTTAGATGTTTTAATCGGTTTGGTATTTCTCGTTTCTGAGCTCTGATAACGTAATAAGGCCATTCCCACATGTGATTCTTCTTAATTAACACAAAAACATGGTGTTTTTTCTTATCAAAATCTTTACATACCATATCTCTCTTCATTAATTCCATTCGCAATTCTTGATTCTCTATTTTCAATGATTTCATTTCATCTTTAATTTGTAACTGTTTTATTTCATCTTTTAACTGCTTATTTTCGTTTTTGAGTTTGTACTCACCAAATTTACGAATGCTTGGTAAAACATCTCTCGTAACCCATTGTTGAAAGCTTTTTGCTTCTATTTTATGAGATCTTAAAAATTAACGAATAAAGTCCTGATTCATTAATGAAAATAGTATCTTTGTGAATATTTGCGAGGTGGCCCTCGAGGGCTACCTTATCTTTTAGATAAAAGTATTGAGATTTGTCACCTTCATCGACATTATTTCTAATCGCTTTTTCTGTATTGTTATATTCCAATATCTGCAACATCTTTAGCCTTAAACCAAAATTCATTATTTTCGTCAACAATTGTTAAAATTTCTTTATTATTGAATTTTAGTTGATTATTTCTTAGATCTATGACTGACTCCATTTAGATAGAAAAAATTTAACAAGCAATTTTTATTTTGAGAGACCTGGTTCATTAATAAAAACAGTACAGGGATGAAGATTGTTAAGGGGCCATTCGAATAGACCCTTGTTTTTTAAGTAAAAATATTGAATTTTGTCATCATCATCAACGTTTAATATGATTGCTTGTCTAGTATTTTCATATTCTAACACCTCTGCAACATCTTTAGCCTTAAACCAAATTTCATTATTTTCGTCAACAATCGTGCAAATGTCTTTATTATTGAATTTGAGTTGATTATTGAGTAGGTCTACAACTGACTCCATTTAACTAGTAATTTTTATTTTGAGAATAAAGTCCAGATTCATTAACGAAAACAGTGTTATTTTGGAAGTTTGAAGGTAAGCTATTTATAGCCCCCTTATATTTAGATTAAAATAGAAGTTTTTATCATCTTCGTCAACGTTTATTCTGATCGTTTGCATAGTATTTTCATATTCTAGAATTTTTGCTACGTCTTTAGCCTTAAACCAGATCACATTGTTTTCGTCTACAATCGTTAAGATATTCGTGTTATCGAATGTAAGTTGATTATTTCTTAGATCTATGACTGACTCCATTTAGATAGAAAAAAAATTTAACAAGCTATTATTTGAGTGTAAAGGTCGAAAATAGTGTCTGGATGTAATTTTTGTAAGAGTCGCGATTCGATACCCTTGAAAATGTATATCTTCTAGTCTTTTCTTGAAAGTTTAAAGGTAGTCTATTCAATAGACCCCCTTGATTCATGTCCGTTGCTTCAACAATCTTAAGTAAATTGTAGTTTTACTCTCATTTTTCAATAAATTACCTTCAGAGTCTTGAACAGTTAAGACGATTTTTTGAATTCTTTTAATATTTTTCTAATTGGAATATAATCGATTTCATTTGGTTTTTCACTGATTTTTGATCCATAAGCAACATTTGGGAAAAAAGTGTACAAAATTTCAGATTCTTTGTGTAAATGTTCGGTATGATTTTCAAAACTAGGTTCAACGAGATTGCAGTGCACTTCAATTACATCGAACGGTCTAAATTTTGGCGTTTTATTTCCTAAATATACCTGATTTGGCTCAATAGTTTCTTGAACAAACCCTAACAAATCTACAATAATTGCTGAAAACATTATTCTTACTGGTGATTTTATTTGAATTTTATTAGAGAGATAATTTTTTTGCATTTCAAAACTTGTTTTCGTCAAAGTTTAAAGATTTATCTGATTGTTTGAATGTTTTAAGATAATTTTTAAGGGAATTTTTTATTTGATCGAAAGTATAATATCCTTTGTTTAAAACCATAATATTTTGTTTACGTTCTTCTCACTAAATCCTATACAATAAGGAGAAACTTTCACTAATATTTATTACAAAATTGTCAGAATAAAAAACCGCTTAAACCGATAAAATAATTTTGATTCTTCCTCTAAGTGTATAGGATGTTCCAAGTTTAAAACTAATTTAGAGCTTTCTGAAGTCAACTTGAACAGCTTCATTTTCGTTATTTAAATGGAGAAATTTTTAAAGCAAAAAGATCAGATAAAACTTCAAACGTTTGAAGAAAATAAGAAAGATCAACCAATCAGATTGTTAATTGTTGGTTCAAGTGGATGTGGAAAAAACAACTTTATTATTGAATTTTATCTACAATAGGTTGATTCCTTATTCCAATTTGTATGTTTTTAGTAAATCTTTAGAACAAGACGCTTATAAAAAATTACAACAAAGATTTGAAAATATTGAGAAAAACTTAAACAAAAAAATATCACATTTTTATAATGCCTTCTGAGGACATAGTTCCGTTAAGGCGAATGTAAACCCAATTCGTTAATCGTTTTTGATGATTGTATTTTGGAAAATCAGGACGTTATTAAGGAATATTTTGTAATGTCTCGTCACAAAAACATATCTTGTATCTATCTTTTCCCAATGCTTTTCAAAGGTTGATAAACAAGTTATTAGAAATAATTTTGAATATGTTGTGTGTTTTTAAGCAAGACGATCACTATTCGAGAAAGATTTACAACAATTATGTGGGATCTGATATGAGTTTTAACCACTTTAATGAATTATGTGATAAAAATTTGGAAAGAAGACTATGGATTTTTAACTATTAATTTAACTTTGAAGCCTAAAAAATGGTAAATATTTGAATAAATTTTCTAATATAAAATGCTGCTCAGTGGTCTGGCAAATCTACTTGATAAAATATTTGTTACAATTATTTTTACATTATCTTTACTTTTTATTTACATTATGAAAACAACTGAAAAACGGTAAATCTGTTCACGTTTTTACGTTCCACGTTCACGTTTTTACGTTCCACGTTCACGTTTTTTACGTTCCACGTTCACGTTTTACGTTCCACGTTCACGTTTCACGTTCCATGTTCACGTTTTTACGTTTCCACGTTTATGTTTTACGTTTCCACGTTTCCACGTTTCAAAATTTTTCTAATTAAATGGTGAACGTAACTTCTGAAGAAGCGAAAAAACTTGATCAAATCGAAAAGAAATTAATCAAAGAATTTAAAGAACAGATTCGAATTGATGAAAAAGAAACAAGAATTTATTCAAAAAATTAATCAACCTGTAACTTCTGCAATAAAAAATGTTGAGGGCAAAATTGAAAACGTTTTAAGCGATAATCAAAATTTAATGAATTTGGTTCCAGTTGTACGACAATTTGCTGATATTTCGATTCCAGAATCTGAGTTTGAATTGCCAAAATTACCATCTTCAAACACCATTTAGACCTCGAATCATTGAAGACTCTACCATAGTTGAACCAATAAGTCCTGGAACAACGGATATAATAATTGGTGAAATTGGTAAAAAATTTCTTCCTAGAGCGAAGGATGATAAATTTGGTTTGTATTGGGACAGAAAAAAGAAAAGTTTTATGATTGGAAATTTGCCCGTGAATTTTGAACAAAATGATATAATTATTAATGAAAAAATGTACGAAGGTACTCAAGGTTTATGGAGATTATTAACAGACAATGACGTTCCAAAAGATAATTTATATTCTGAAGAAGATTTGAAAAAAGTATACAGAAATTTTATGGGAATCTGACTCAATTTACAAAAATAATGATCCATCTACTAAGAAGCCTAAGTCAAGTAGAGGTAAAAAATATATCAATTTGATTAAACCAATTTGGGAAAAACGAATCGAAGGAATCAGGTGTAAGAAAATACAATGATAATAAGATTGAGTACAGATATATCGACGATTTGACAAAACTCGATGGAATTATTAATTATATTTATGCTCAAGAGAAGGCTGGAAATAACAAATTTTTTTGAATGAAAAGAAAGCAATTAAAGATTTTATTTCGAACAAACTTGACGAAATGATTGAAAAACCTGATGGAATTAAATATTTAAAGCGAGTTTTGCCAGCAATAAGTTCATCTATGATTGAAGGTAGCGGACTTTTGAATGATTTTATCAACAATTTACCTTTTGAATTACACGTACCAACTTATCAGTATCTGGGGCCTGGCACAAAACTCGAAAAAAGACTAAAAAGAGGAGATCCTGGTATAAATAAATTAGACCAAGCTGCTATGGAACACGATATTTTTTTATGCAAAACATAGAGACACAAATTCCAGACATATTGCGGATAAAACTTTGCAAGATTAAGGCAATGGATCGATTTTTATCAAAAGATGCTAGTTTAGGTGAAAGATTTTGTTGCACTTCCAACAGTTGGAGCAATGTTTTTGAAGAGAAAAACTAGGAATGGGAATTGAAGAGAACTTGAAATTTTAACTATATAAATGGAGGTGAACGTAAATTTCAGTAAAAATCAGAAAGAAAAAATAAAATCCGCTTTTAAGAAAAAAATACCCGTTAGTATTCAATTTAAAATAGATCAACTAAAAAATGGCGAAGATAAGATATTTTTAACAAATAGACAATACAATAAACTTGAAAAACATAAGAAAAACAATAAAAGGAACCAGAATAGAATTTTCTTATAATCAGTTGAAAGAACTTAAAAATGGTGGACTTTTGAAAGATTTATTAGATTTTGGAGAAAATATTCCAGTTGTTAAAAATGTTGTTCCTTATGTTCGTAAAGCTGCTCCAATCGTTAAAAAGGATGTGATTCCTATTGTTCGAAACATTTTAAATTGGTTAGATAAAGAGTTGGAAGATGTTACAGGATCTGGATTAGATGAAAAAACTTTGAATTACGTGAAATCAAACATTGAAAAAAAAAATTTAAACCTTTAACATTCGGGGAATTGGAAGAAATCTGCAAAAATATTAAACATTTTAGAGGAATCTTCATGAGAGATACATTACCTGAAAAAGTTAAGAAATTTGAATGTGGAATTGTGAATTTAGACTCGATTATGGGAAGTGGAACACATTGGATTTGTTATTATAAAAATGATAAGATTGCGTTTTATTTTGATTCGTATGGAAGAATTGAGGACAAACCACCTATAGAATTGATTAAATATTTGAAAAATTCAAGCGTTTATTATAACGATTCTCAAATTCAAGACTACAAAGATCCCCCAATTTGTGGTCATTTATGTGTTTTTGTGTTGAATGAGTTGACTGATGGTAAAGATTTTAAAGAAGTTGTTAACAAATTATTACTTAATAAATATGGATTCACAAAATAGTTTTGACGTATTTGGAACACAAATTAAAACAGAAAGTATTCACAATGTAGATAATAGTTTGAATTTTGATAGTTTGAGAAATGAGTTTGATAACAAGTTAAAAAATTTGTTGCAAAACCTTCCAGATGCAGATATGTTTGCTGTCAAGATTAAAGATTTTAAAGCAGAATATGATAACAAACTTGCAAATTTTATGAGTTCAAATGAAGTTGCTGATAAAATAAAAACATTGAAAAAAGAATTTGAAGATGGTGCAAAAGATATTTACCAATTTAATGTCTCATATCGAAAAAGCTGATAAAATTACTGATGCGATCAAAGTTGAAAAGAATTATGTTAGTTTAGCTAATGAAATAGAATTGTCGGTGTTCGACCTGGTATTGACAAACATGATGTTGTTGTTAAAGAACAAATTTTAAAACCTCTAAAATTATCAGAAAACATCGATATTGTTGATTTACATGATCCGAATGTTAAAAATGCCTTAGATTTTAAAGGAAAAAGAATTAGCGGTGTTAGTAAAGGAATTAATCCATTTGATGTTGTTGTAATGATTCAATTAGAAGATCCTATTAAAATGTTTAATGAACTAAAACAAAATTACGAGAATCATAAACAGCATGTTAAAGATTTTACAACAGAAGTCTATGACAAGTTAGAAGCCAGAAATAGAAGATCAGTAGACGATGTTGGTGAAATTAATGAAAAAACTTACTAATTTTAAAGTAAAGAGTCTTTTGATAAGTTTAGTTTAGATGCTACGAAAACTTTTGAGAATATTGGTCATAAAATTTGTTGAATACAATGATTCTTATGCTGTCAAATTTCAAAAATTAGAAAAAAAACTTAATAATATGGAGGAAGATCTTACTGAAATAGGTATTCGCGTAGGGTTTTTATGCACGATAAATTTTCCCTAAATAAATGGCGCTCATATAAATTGTGTGAGGTGTAAGGCAAAAACTGAAACAAAATGATATAAAATACTATGCAAATATCAATGGAGTTAAAAGAATTTCGGGAAAAATGTGCTGAATGTAACTCAAAAAAGAGCCAATTTATAAAAACTTGATTTGAAATTTTTTCCTAATAAATAGAGATGGCGGGACATTACAGTGCTTTCGATCTTTTTATCATGCAACACGAAAGAGATTTGAAAAAAGAACATTGGGATGGACATTTTCTCAAAAATATGAATTATCCGAAGATATGATGAGATTATACGTAAACAAATTGAATTGGTATAACATTGCTAAATATCAAACTTTATCATCAGAGTTCATTCAAGAAAATATACATTATCAATTAAAAGATCATATGTCTGTTCTTTGTCTCTATCAACACTTGAGTATAAAGTTTTTGGATGAAAATAAAGATACAGTTGATTGGAATAATATTATAGATAGCGGTTACTATCCTGTGCAAATTTTATTGAAATATGTGACCGAGATCGCAAAATTTAAGGAAGAGAATCCTGAATATGACGAAGTAGATCATTAAAAATGACTCTAATCTTTTTAATTATTTTACTAAAATTTATATCTTTTCTTATAAAAACGTACATTAGATCGATGAAAAAATGATACATGATGTTTAAAATTTCTAAATTTTCTCTTATTAAATGGCGGACTACAGAAAATATGCTAGTGATATTGAAAGGGCGGAGTTTAAAAATTTCTATCCAATTAGTAAACAACATTTGAATGAACCGAATAAAAGAACTGAGTTTAATATTGATTTTGGAGATAACTTTTGCTCGTCTAACTTCCAGTTTTATATTTCTGGAACTTTAACAAAACAAGATGGTCAAGCATATCTTGGAACTGATAATGTTAGATTAATCGATAATTTTATATACCGTTTTTATTTTCTAAGATTGAAGTAAGAAAACACAATAAATTGATAGAAGAAGTCGAAAAACTGTGGCCAATTAAGCACAATTAAAGGAACTATTTGTTATTCCAAAAGTGATGTATTTTCAAACAGTTTTTGAATCAACTTTTAAATTTGGACAATTTGAAGCGGTCGGTGATTTAGCACATTTCGGCTTAGGATTTTTTGAAAATGTTACTATTCCGATCTATAAAGGAGGATTTTATCTAAGTTTTATAAGAGCAGAAGACGATGATGTGATTCTGAAGACTGCAACTGGAAATGTTATGCCTGTTGATGGCAAAATTACAATTAACGAGTTTTTCATTAGAGTTCCGATGATTGATTACAAAACCACGAGTAAAATTCAGTTGATTGATGAAATTATAAAATCTCAAAACATCACGTTTAATTTTCTAGATTGGCAATGTATTGAGCAAAAAGGTATTTCCGGAACAACTTATTCGTTCGATATCACAAATATTTATAGAAATATCTTCAATCCCAAGTTCGTTATCATTGGTTTTCAAAACAGATAGACAGAATAATCAAGAAAAAAATCCTTCAAAGTTTGATAGTTTGAATGTGAAAAATATCAGAGTAAAATTGAATGGTTCTTATTATCCAGAATGAATTACAAAATTTAAACATTTCCGGTTGGTCTTTTCAGAATCATGTATCAGATGTATCAAGATTTTAAGAAAGTTTACTACAAAAATATGGAAATGTATTACAACCCCAAAGAATTTATAGCAAATAGACCCATTTATGTCATTGATACAACCAAAGAGTTTGACAAATATTTCTAGTTCAAAGAACGATATAATTATCAATATGGATTTTCAAAATGCTGTTACAAAACGCGATTTGTTATGTGGTTGTGGTTTCTGAGAAATTTTTATCATATGACGTGATTAAGAACGATATTAGAGAAATTCAGTAGTTAATGATGTTCATATTGTTCTCTTTCATTCCTTCTAAAAACTTCAAAAATATACTCTTTCGCTGATGAAAAATCTCGATTTCTTCCGGAATAATCTTTGTAATCATAAACAAAATATCCTAAATAGTTGTACAATAGAATGAAATTATTTCTTTTTATCTCGGTAGTTGAAATATAAACATAAACATTTGCGCTGAAAAATTTATATCTCGGCAGACTTAGTTCCATAGCTTCCATTTATTCTTTTTGTAAAATGGAAGAGTATAATGCCAACTGTTACAAGTGTTATAATAGAGGAGAAATTATTGATAAAAGATTAGTTTGTAGAGATTGTAATTTAATTTTGTACGAAAGACCTAAACCTAGGAAATTTCGAAATAAATTAACATATTTGAATAACCTGCTTATGAAATTACAATACGGAGACAAGAAGCAAACAAAATTTGTTACAGAATTTAGAAAAAAGAACAAAAATTTTTACTTATCTCTTGGAACCATTGACAAAATTATTTTCCTTTTCAAAGAATACATTAGGTTTGTTGGTTTAAATACACACGTTTTATTATGAAAAGATATTACCTGTATTTTTTCATTATCTGGATGTTGAATTTGTCTACGATTTTAAGCCAGAAATCCTCGATGATTTTATAGTACATTTGGAGAAATTAAACGAGGAACCTCTTGAAAAGAATGCGGTTTTACTCACATTCTCCCCGACTTCTCGAGTGATTGTTAGCAAATTTTCATTATTTCCGTTTATAGATTTTTTATTAAGATTTCTGGATTTTTTCATTAAAATAGCTTAAGAAATTAGAAGCCTACAATGAACAGTAAAACAGCTATAGATTCGGTTATTTAACATTCGTGGTTTCCTGTTAGATTTCTTAGATTTGTTTATGGTTCAATGGACAGTATTTTACATTCGTGGTTTCCTGTTAGATTTCTTAGATTTGTTTATGGTTCAATGGACAGTATTTTACATTGATTTTCTGACTGTCCTAAAAGTGCGCCAGAATCGGCATATTCATATCTACTTATATATATATATATATATATATATATATATATATATATATATATATATGCCGGTTCTGGCTCACCTTTGGAGACGAACGGAAATTCCTATGTACAATCTGGTTCAATGTGCCATAAATGAAGCTGAGAAATAACACAGCAAATCTCAATGAAAAAATGACCGAATCTACATTCGTTCGTCTCCAAAAGCGACCCAGAACCTGCATATATATATAGATATATATATATCTACTCTGTCTAATGAACCATAAATGAATCTGAGTAAATCACAAATGAAAAATAACCGAATCTATAGTTGTTTGCTTCTACTTTCTAAAGCAGTTTTAATGTAAAATCTATTACTAATGTTGTTAAATCTCCTTAGAATCAACAAAAAATCTTCGAAATCTTAATCCTTATTCTACAAAGTTAATTGGTAACACATTCTTTGTCTTTTATTGTCTTTTTCCCAGTAACAATCAAGTGTAATTTATCATTTTTATTCAATTCTTTAATCTTTATTTCATCCAAAACAATCAAAATCTATTTGGCAAATGTACTTTGAAATCTTCCAATTCTACTATGATTGTAAGCCCGAATTTATCTTTTATTTTCTCCCATGTCACAATTTAGTTTTTTTATTTTCTTCTAAATCAATTAATTTCTTATATTCTATAAATCTTAGTTCGCCAACTTCATTTAATTCCTTTGGTAGCTCCATTTATATAGGAACAATTTTATTTGTAACCTTTTTAAATTTCAATTTTTATAGCGATTTTTCGAGAAATATCGTTCACATTATCAACTTTTTAAGGTACATACAAACTGGTAGTATAGTTTTTTTTTTATCTATAAATAAATTTTTTCACATATAAATGACCAACGAAAAAATAACATGTCCGTTTTGTAAGAGAGAAATCCTAAAACATAAATATAAATCGAAATTATAATTCTAAAATTCATCTAAAAAACAAAGTCGTTTACGAGAAAGAATTGAACTATTTGAGGAATTGGGCTAAAGACAATCAAATTGTCGATCACGAAAGGATGTATAATAATAGAAAAATTAAGAGAATTAAAGAGAAATTTTAAGAAGGAAAAGAAAAATTTCGAGCTATTTAGTGACGAAAAAAATTAATTCAGTCGCTGAAAAATTGTCCATTGAAACAAGCGATAAAACTAAATCTGAAATGGTCGAAGAAATTGATAAAACTCTTAACGAAAAAACTGAAAATATCATTGATGTCGAAGTTTATTCCTCTATACATGGTTACATTTTAACAAATTTAAACGATAATTCCATGTCAATTTACAAATATCTATCAATTATGCACCCAGAAATTAAAAGTATAATGGTCAAACAACATCATTTAATAATTATCAAAAGAAGTGTAATCATCCGTACGTTATTTATATGGATTATGAGAGTATATTAGAGAAAATTCCGACATGCAAGAACAATCCACAAACATCGACCACAACCAAGAATCAGAAACACATTCCTTATTGTTTTTACTCTATATTTAGTGTCGAATGTGACCAATCGCATGTACAAAACCGATATGTTATCGAGCCAAAAATGAAGAAGATTTGCCAAATGATTCAACAAAATTGTTTGAGGAGCTCAATAAATTATCGAAGTACATAGCGAAAAAATATAATTCAAAAATCATGAAACCTATGAAATTGACAGAAGAAGAAGAAATTCCTATCACAATTCAAACGTTTGTAATATCTGTGAATGGTCTGCTTATGATGTGGGGTCAATTCAGTATGGTTTTACTCCTGATGTTTGGAAAGATAAGAGTTATAATAAAGTAAGAGATCATTGTCATTTAACCGGCAAATTTCGAGGTGCAGCTCATTTATGTTGTAATCTGAATCACATGCTTCCACAAAATATTCTAGTTTTCTGCCACAATATGTCAAATTACGATACTTATTTGTACATAAAAGACTAATGCTAAACAATATGGAAATGTTGATTTGATCGCAAATACCGGTGAACGATATATAAATTATTCAGTAAATTCAGGATATGGATATGAATTCGAAGGTGATAAACCAAGAAAATTTTATAAAAATTCTCTTTTTTGGATACGCTCAGATTCATGGCGTCATCTATTGAAAAATTAGCTAAAAATTTAAAGAAAGAAGACTTCAAGCATACAAATCATTTTATACAGAATGGGAGAATATTGAATGAAATTATAGAAAGACAGCCAAATGACGAAGACGAGATTTTTAAAATATTGTCAGGAAAAGGCATATTTCCTTATGAATTTATCGATATTATTGAAAAACTTGATTACACAGAAGAATTGAAGATTAAAGATTTATACTCAATTTTAACAGATGATAGCATATCTTAGAAAGATTTCCAACATTATTTAATGGTCTGGAACAAATTAAAAGTGAAAATTCTAGGAAAATACTCTGATTTGTAAAATATTCAATATGTTTTATTGCATGCTGATATATTTGAAAACTTCAGAGACATTTGCTTGAATTTGTTATAAACTCGATCCTGCTCATAATCTAACAGCTCCAAGTCTCGCATGGGATGCAATGTTAAAATTAACGAAAATCGAGCTTCAACTAATACACGACTATGATATGTATTTGATGATTGAAAAAAGGCATTCGTGGAGGCATTTCTAAATGTATTAAGCGATATGTGAAAGCAAATAACAAATATTTGAAAGATTTCGATAAGACAAAGTCCGAAAACTATCTGTTGTACGTCGATGCCAATAATCTTTATGGTTGGGCATTATCACAAAATTTACCATATGGCGATATTAAATGGATGGATCCAAAAACATACACAAAAGAAGAATGGCAAGAAAAAATTTTAGAACTCAATGGAGAAGAAGATTATGGCTATATTCTCGAAGTTGATCTAGGATATCCAACGAATTTACATGAAAATCACTAGGATTTGCCTCTTGCTCCTGAAAATTTGAACAAGAAACTTTGCACAACTTTACTGGATAAAACTGAATACGTTGTTCATTCAAGAAATTTGAAATTCTATCTGGAACAAGGTATGATTTTGAAACATGTGAATAGAGTTATTGCAGTCTATCAGAAGCCTTTTATGAAAGAATATATTGATTTTAATACAACTATGAGAACCAAGGCTACAAGTGACTTTGAGAAGGACTTTTATAAGCTGATGAAAAACTCGGTTTTTGGAATAGTATGGAAAATGTGCGAAACAGATGCGATATCAAACTAGGAAAATGAAGAATTTTCGATGAAACAAGCTAAGAAAACAAACTTCAAATGCTTTAATATCTTTGATGACAACTGCATAGCGAGTCACATGTATAAACAAAAGGTGAAATTTAACAAACCGATCTACATAGGATTTTCAGTTCTTGACCTATCAAAATTGTTAATGTACGAGTTTTATTACGATAAATTAAATAAGTTTGATCCAGATTTGAATCTGTGTTACATGGATACATGGAGAAGTAATTTTCTAGAAATGAAACGAGATCCTTTTAAGATTATTAAAGAAAATATTGATGACTTTGATACGAGCGATTATCCAAAAGATCACGAATGTTTCACTAGCAAAAACATGAAAGTCGTTGGAAAATTTAAAGACGAGCTTAAATGGTGAAATATTAGAAGAATTTTGTGGATTGAGATGGAAAATGTACTCGTACAAATATCTAGACAAAAATCCAGTAAGATGCAAAGGAATTAAGAGAAGCGTTGTAAATAAAAACAATAAATATCGATAATTTTAAATAGATGTTTTTTCGAAGATAAAGAAGAATGTAGAGAGATGACAGTAATCAAAAGCTACAAAAGTGAGTTATACACCGTTACTATAAACAAGTTAGCACTGAACGCTAAAGATGATAAGAGAATTATTGTCCTAGAAAATAAGATCGATACAGTACCGTATGGTTATAAAAATGAAGCGATATCTGATATATTAGATTAATTAAACAAAATCGGAAGCTTTGAAAATTGAGAAATAACCTGAAATTTCTATGAATATGAATTGAGAAAGTCAAAGCTATAATAATTTTTTTAATATAAATGGAGGCTCAAAAGAAATGTAAAAAGTGTAAGGAAATAAAAGGTCTTGAAGAATTTTATAAAAATAAGAATACCAAAGATGGAATACAGTATATGTGTAAAGATTGTCATTATAAATATTTGCAAAGAACTATACTATAAAATGGAAAAAATTAACTTTAGAAAAGAAGGAATGTCTTAGATGCAAGAAAGTTAAAGATATTTCAGAATGTCATAATTGGCATTATAGTAAGGATAAAAAACAAGCATATTGTAAAGAATGTATTAGAGAAAATCTCTTATAAATCAGTTCATTGCACATGTGGAAGAGGAAATTCAATATTTATATTATTTACAAAAAACGTTTACATACAAAATATCATAATTCGAGAGTTTAGTAGAATTTACTAACATTTTCATTGTGCAATTTAGATATCTTATAAATCAGTCGAGATTCAGTCATATTTGTGGTAAAATGATTGTATTTTATGTCTAACGACTCTTTCATTTGATTATAAAGATTGATAAAATTTGGTTCGTCATCAATGAACAAAAATATCTAATTATGGATAGTTTATTTTCAGATGTTTCAATCGTCTTGATATTTCACGTTTTTGTGCCCTAATTACATAATAAGGATATTCAAAAATATGATTCATTTTTATTAAAACGAACACGTGTAATTTATGTTCATCAAAGTCTTTACAAATCATATCTTTCTTCATTAATTCCATTTTTAATTCTTGATTCTCTATTTTTAATTTATTCATTTCATCATTAATTTGCAAGTGTTTTACTTCGTCTTCTAAATATTTAATCTTATTTTCAAATTTGTACTCACCAAATCTTTTAATGGAGGGTAAAACCTCTTTTGTAACCCACTTTTGAAAGATTTTCGCCCTCTTCTTTATTTGATCTCAATATTAGAGAATATATACCAGATTCATGAACGAAAACAGTGTCAGGATGAAGATTTTTGTAAGAGGCTGCTTGTAATTTATGTCTTTGAAAACCATGTTATCATCATTATCGACATTTATTCTTATTGCTTGTCTGGTATTATCATATTCTAAAATTTCTGCTATATCTTTTGCTTTAAAACCAGAACTCGTTCGTTTTATCTAAAATCATTAGGATATTTGTGTTTTCGAACTTACCTTGTTTAATCAAGTAGATCTAAAATTGTCTCCATTTATATAGAAAATAAATTTAACTAGTAATAGTATAAAGCCCAGATTCATTAATGAAAATAGTGTTTTTGTTTTTTTTTAGTTTTGAAGTTAAGCTATTTAATAGGTGATCTTTTTTTCATGTCTTTAAACATTGATTCATTGATAAAAACAGCGTATTTTGATTATTTGAACGGAGCGTCGATTCGACGATCCCTTGAAAATGTATATTATCGGAGTCTTTTCTTATATTTTGAGGTCAATTTTATTCCTTTTTCAATCTCAAATATACGGTTGTTTTACTCTCATTATTCAATAAATTTCCTTCAGAGGCTTGTATAGTCAGAACGATTATTTGAATTTTTTAAATATTTTTTCTAATAGGAATATAATCGATTCCATTCGGGTTTTCACTGTTTTTTATTCATAAGCAACATTTGGGTAAAATGTGTACAATATTTCCAATTCTTTGTGTAGATGTTCGGTATGATTTTTGAAACTAGGTTTAAACTAGATTACAATGTACTTCAATTACATCGAACGGTCTAAATTTTGGCGTTTTATTTCCTAAATATACCTGATTTGGCTAAATAGTTTCTTGAACAAAACCCTAATAAATCTACTATAATTGTTGATAAAATTATTCTTGCTGGTGATTTTATTTGAATTTGGTCAAAGAGATCATTTTTTGCATTTCAAACTTGTTTTCGACAAAGTTTAAAGATTTATCTGATTGTTTGAATGTTTTCAGATAATTTTTAAAGGGAATTTTTATGTTTAAACCATAATATTTTGTTATGTTCTTTTCACTAAATCCTATACAATAAGGAGAACTTTCACTAATATTTATTACAAAATTATCAGAATAAAAAACCACTTAAACCAATAAAATAATTTGATTCTTCATCTAAATGCATAGGATGTTCTAAGTTTAAAACTAAATTAGAGCTTTCTGAAGTGAACTTGAATAGTTTCATTTTTGCTACTTAAATATAGAAATTTTTAAAGCACAAAGATCAGATAAAACTACAAACGTTTGAAGAAAACAAGAAAGATCAACCTATTAGATTGTTAATTGTTGGTTCAAGTGAATGTGGAAAAACAAATTTATTATTGAATTTTATCTACAATACGTTGATTTCTTATTCAAATTTTTATGTTAGTAAATCTTTGGAACAAGACACATATAAAAAAATTGCAAGAAAGATTTGAAAATATTGAGAAGAACTTAAGCAAAAAAATATCACATTTTTATAATCCTTCTGAGGATATAGTTCCGTTAAGCGAATGTAAACCCAATTCTTTAGTCGTTTTTGATGATTGTATTTTAGAAAATCAAGATGTTATTAAGGAATATTTCGTAATGTCTCGTCACAAAAACAATATCTTGTATCTATCTTTCCCAATGCTTTTCAAAGGGTGATAAACAGGTTATAATTAATAATTTGAATATTGTTGTGTGTTTTTAAGCAAGATGATCACTGTTCGAGAAAGATTTACAACAATTATGTGGGATCTGATATGGATTTTAACCACTTTAATGTGTTATGTAAAAAATTTGGAAAGAAGACTACGGATTTTTTAACAATTAATCTAACTTTGAAGCCTGAAAATGGTAAATATTTAGATAAATTTTCTAATATAAAATTATGGTCTGTGGTCCGACAAATTTAATCGATAAAATATTTGTTATAATTATTTTTACATTATCTTAAATTTTTTATTTACATTATAAAAAATAACTGAAAAAACGGTAAAATCTGTTCACGTTTTACGTTCCACACTCATGTTTTTACGTTTCACGTTCACGTTTTTACGTTCCACGTTCACGTTTTCACGTTCCTCGTTTATGTTTCTAATTTTTTCTAAATAAATGGCGAAGGTAACTTCTGAAGAAGCAAAAAACCTTGATCAAATCGAAAAGAAATGAATCAAAGAATTTAAAGAACAGATTAGAATTGATGAAAAAGAACAAGAATTTATTCAAAAATTAATCAACCTGTAATATCTGCAATTAAAAATGTTGAAGGTAAAATTGAAAATGTTTTAAATCAAAATTAAAAATATGATGGATGTGGTCCCTGTTGTACAAGAATTTGCAGATATTTCGATTCCAGAATCTGAAGTAGAAGCATTTGAATTACCAAAATTACCATCTTCAACACCATTTAGACCACAAATCATTGAAGATTCTACAATAGTTGAACCAAGAAGTCCTGGGACAACGGATATAATAATTGGTGAAATTGGTAAAAAATTTCTTCCTAGAGCAAAAGATGATAAATTTGGTTTGTATTGGGATAGAAAAAAGAAAAGTTTGATGATTGGAAATTTACCCGTGAATTTTGAACATAATGATATAATTATTAATGAAAAAACGTGTGAAGATACTCAAGGATTGTGGAGATTATTAACAGACAATGATGTTCCACGAGATGATTTATATTCTGAAGAAGATTTGAAAAAGTATACTGAAATTTTATGGAAATCTGATTCAATTTACAAAAATAATTATTTATCAACTAAAAAACCTAAATCAAGTAGAGGTAAAAATATATTAATTTAATTAAACCAATTTGGGAAAAAAACTTCAATAAGTTCATCTATGATTAAAGGAAGGGGCCTTTTGAATGATTTTATCAACAATTTACCTTTTGAAATTTACACGTTCCAGGCTAACAATATCTCGAGCCTGGGACAAAACTTGAACAAAGACTAAAAAGAGGAGATCCTGGTGTGAATAAATTAGATAAAGCTGCAATGGAACACGACATTTATATGCTAAACATAGAGATACAAATTCTAGGCATATTGCAGATAAAGTTTTGTAAGATAAGGAAATGGATAGATTTTTATCAAAAGATGCTAGTATAGGTGAAAGATTTATTGCTCTTCCAACAGCTGGAGCAATGTTTTTAAAAAAGAAAACTAGGAATGGGAATCGAAGAGAACTTGAAATTTTAGCTATATAAATGGAGGTGAACGTAAATTTCAGTAAAATTCAGAAAGAGAAAATAAAAACCGCTTTTAAGAAGAAAATACCTGTTAGTATTCAATTTAAAAATATTTCAACTAAAAAATGAGGATAAAATACTTTTAACGATGTAATGTCTTACAATAAATTCGAAAAACATAAGACAAACAATAAAAGAACAAGAATAAAATTTTTTTATAACCAGTTGAAAGAGCTTAAAAATGGTGGACTTTTGAAAGTTTTATTAGATTTTGGAGAAATTATACCTGTTGTTCCTTATGTTCGTAAAGCTGCTCCAATCGTTAAAAAAGACGTGATTCCTATTGTTCGAAACATTTTAAATTAGTTAGATAAAGAGTTAGAAGATGTTACAGGATCTGGATTAGATGAAAAACTTTGAATTACGTGAAATCAAACTTCAAAAGAAATTCGAAATCAAACCATTAACATTCGGGGAATTTGAAGAAATCTGCAAAAATATTAAAAACTTAAGAGGAATTTTCATGAGAGATACATTACCTTAAAAAGTTAAGAAATTTGAATGTGGAATTGTGAATTTAGACTCGATTATGGGAATTTGAACGCATTGGATTTGCTATTATAAAAATATTAAAAAAATGCATTTTATTTTGATTTCGTATGGAAGAATTGAGGACAAACCATCGAGAGAATTGATCCAATATTTGAATAAATCAAACGTTTATTATTAATGATTCTCAAATTCAAGGCTATGAAAATCCCCCAATTCGTGGTCATTTATGTGTTTTTGTTTTGTTTTGAATGAGTTGACTGATGGTAAAGATTTTAAAGAAGTTGTTAACAAATTATTACTTAATAAATATGGATTTCACAAAATAGTTTTGACGTATTTGGAACACAAATTAAAACAGAAAGTATTCCACAATGTAGATAATAGTTTGAATTTTGATAGTTTTGAGAAATGAGTTTTGATAACAAGTTAAAAAATTTGTTGCAAAACCTTCCAGATGCAGATATGTTTGCTGTCAAGATTAAAGATTTTAAAGCAGAATATGATAACAAAACTTGCAAATTTTATGAGTTCAAATGAAGTTGCTGATAAAATAAAAACATTGAAAAAAGAATTTGAAGAATGGTGCAAAAGGTTATTTACCAATTTAATGTCTCATATCGAAAAAGCTGATAAAATTACTGATGCGATCAAAGTTGAAAAGAATTATGTTAGTTTTAGCTAATGAAATAGAATTGTCGGTGTTCGACCTGGTATTGACAAACATGATGTTGTTGTTAAAGAACAAATTTTAAAACCTCTAAAATTATCAGAAAACATCGATATTGTTGATTGAAATGATCCGAATGTTAAAAATACCTGAGATTTTAAAGGAAAAAGACTTAGCAGCGTTAGTAAGGGAATTTATCCGTTTGATGTTATCGTAAAAGAGCAATTAGATGATCATATTAAAATGTTTGTTGAACTGAACCAAAATTATGAGAATCATAAACAACATGTTAAAAGATTTTACAACAGAAGTCTATGACAAGTTAGAAGGCAGAAATAGAAGATCAGTATACAATGTTGGTGAAATTATTGAAAAATTTATAAAAAATTACGCAAGATTTTAATACAATTCAAGATGATTTTGACACACTTATTCAATTCAATGAATTATTAGCAAATTAATGACTGGAATAGATGAATTAAGGGATAATTTCAATAAATTTAAACAATATGTCGATACAACTATTGAAAACATAGACGACAGATTTAATGGATTAGGACGGTTATGATGATTCATTTTCAATTTTCCTTTATAAATGACGTTCATATATTGTGTGAGATATAAAGAAAAAACTGCAACAAATGATATAAAATATCATTCAAAACACCAATGGAGTTAAAAGAATTTCTGGAAAATGGAATTAATAGAAACTCTCATTCTTTTAAAATTGTGTTTTAGATAACTAATATATCTAAAAAGGCAAGTAAA
>NW_025782538.1:0-34160 GCF_021130785.1 Homalodisca vitripennis | reverse complement strand
TGTTTTTAAATATATTAATCGCCGACTTATGAGCATATTTTAATTGTAAAATTTAAAGTTTTTCTTTTAAAATAACAAAAATAAATGTTTTCTAATAAATAATTACTAATTTTCGTGAGCATTGGAATTGGAAGCATTGAAAGCCTCTGCGAATGCAATCTTTAGTCAAATGATACACTCCGAAACATGAATATCTTATAAAAGTTTACACCAAGGATAAGACAGGTAAATAATATTTATATCTACATCAGTAAAAACAATAAAGAGACCGTAAGTGTATACAACGGTTTGGCTGTGTTCAATCTGGATGCTAATTATATATTTTATTGTATTTCATTCTAAAGCTTTAAGTGCGTCTACATTAGGTTATACACTCTTAAAGTGATCTCTTCAATCTAATGATCCTAACACTAAAAATAACAAACCTCGTCAAACTAAATGATTTTATGAAAAAAGCTACAAACCAACACTAATAATGAATAAACTTATAGTAGTTAGTGAACATTGTTCAAGCAAAATAGTATTATATTATATGCTTCTGTTTTCACTGTATATACCTATCACAACCTATCACCAAAGACACGTCGTTGTTCATTGAGAAGTGGTTCTCATGGACCATGCCTACTCACCAACTCTAATAGACCCCTGAACACTCATTACAGGAGATAAATGTTGGAGCACAAGGATAAAATGTTAATTTCTCCTGTTTTATGGCGTCACTGGTCGTTTATCGCTATTAGCTCTTAGATACTGACAAAGAACGAGAACATAATCTCCATTATATATATATATATATATATATATATATTTAGGATAAAGCCATCTGCCGTGATATTTATAGTTACAGTATATAATAACAGTTTAATAAATTAACATATATTGTTGTAACTAGAGATTTTATTAGTGGAGAGCATGTTATTTACAACATTATAACATCATTGCTAGAGTTTGGAAAGCCCATCATCTTTAGAGCATAGAGTACATCTCTCAAGAGGAAACAGTTAGATCTGAAAATTATTAATCAATAATAATAATATGTCACGTTTCTCGCTTAACTAATACTAAATAACTTTATTTATTATATACAAAATAACTTATTGTGAGATTCGCCCTTCATGAGAGATCGACCAAGTAACATAACCTAGTTCCCAGGATGTGTTATATGACTGCAAATAAGATGTTTCGCTTTCCAAATTTTCCAGCCACCAAATAACCTTAATACAAAAAAAGTTTAGTCTCTAACTAACTGACATAATATAGGATGGTTTAATAGTTCATTCTTTGATTTTATTCTTTAATTTTATAGTTACGTTGTGCAACTTATAATCGAAGGGTAACTTTATTCTCTATAAAAGGCATGCGTTTGCCTAATACATACATAAAGCTACCAGCAATATAAATTAATATCCTAAAATAATATGCATTGTGAATTTTATGTTTCCTGTAAAGATTTGTTATTTATACATTACAAACTATCAAAACACTGTTGGTTTAAAGATTACACTGAAATACTTTACACCTATAATGACTTGAGTAAATTACCGTTAAATATGTCATTATGGACGTTAAAATTTATTTTTAAACCTATAGCCTACATTGACTGATATGCATACAGAACAGCACATGTTTCTGTTTGCAGTGTTCCAAGACAATTACTGCAGACTGTACGGTGTTTTTATACTGGCGACAGTCTGCTCGGAAATATAAAACATTTGTTCATAGCGAAAAACAAAAAATACTGTGTTGTGTGGATGTGGAGTGGAAAGTGTTCACTCTAGCGTTAAACAAAACCATCCCCATCCGCACAGTACACCGCACAGAACACCGCACAGGACACCGCCACAGCACACCGCACAGCACACCGCACAGAACACCGCACAGCACACCCGCACAGCACACCGCACAGATACACCGCACAGCACTCCGCACAGTACACCGCCAGAACAACGTATAATTCGAGCATGGACTCTTGCTTATTTAAAAATACTAATTTATAGTAATTACATGCCACCCTCTTTCAGACCTGAAAACTTAAATTAAGTCCATTTTGTTTATAGCAGTTTATCTATATAATAATATAAATAGTAAGATACTAATATAATATAACCTATTATAACATTATAATATGAGTATTCAAGGCAAAAAAAATTTACTTGCTGTTCTACATTCAATGAACGAAGTCCCGTTGTTTTTTCACTCAATATGTGAAACGCTTAACCTCCTATACCTATTTTAACCGTATGTAAACAACAATTAAATACTTCTATAAATGATAACCTAACAAAATAAATTATTGAAATTTATTACAATCATCAATATTTATAAGTCCCCTCTAACTTCTGTCTGCCTATGAAAATCCTAGATAAAAGTTTTTGCTTGATAATAGGTAACTTTTAAAGTTATAAACCATTTAAATATAACAATAAATGTTTATTCAATGAAAGAACACAATTTTGTTCCATGCACAGCATCGTAAAACCATAAGGCGTTAAAAATGTCTGTTAACTACTAAATATTTGGGAATCTGCAAATTTAGTTTTTTCACTATCAATTGCCGTGAAAGTTTCATACAATTAGGATAAAAATATAGCCTTGCTTACCACTCCTTGGAGAAAACTTTAGTGCATGCCTTGAAAATATAATAAGGAAAGTAACAACTTAACAACATAATTATCAAGTTAAAGACATACAAGGGAATTACAGTATATTTATTCATATACAATTAATATTGCTAAAAATATCACACTGTACTATGTATATATTTTAAAGCTAACAGAAGATTTTATCCACTTATCTGCAGTTGGGAAATCCCATAATTATGTTATTTTTTATATATTAACAAGGAGTTAGGCATGCAACACACTTCGAACAGCGGGATCAGTCTTGTCATTTGGTGTTCTCCCAGATTGAAAGAAAAAAACTTCACCTGCATTATAAAACTTCTGATACACCAAGAAGCGTTTTAGGCGAGTCTTTAACACTTTAAGTGTTGGAGCATCTTTGATTGAATTGGGTAAACTGTTCAGGAATTTAACACCTACTTGCGAGGGTAGGTATTCATAAACCACCGTTTTGTGTTTCCAAAGTACAGTAGTTTACGCTGCCACGTGTATCTATTGTCCTCTGGTTAAGGGACGCTTATTCATAAAAAACCAGGAGTCATGGCAGAGTGAACAGCTGTTATTTCTGAAAGCTTTCCTGTACGACTATCTGTATTTTATGTTTAACGATAGTTCCAATTAGAGTCTGAATGCTTATTGGAAATAAGTGTTACCTCAAGCCAAAACATCTTTTGAAAATGGCGGAACTGTGAAGAATACGTTTAAATCGCTACCAAGTTGTTTCTCATGTTTCGTGCTAGAACAGTTGATTATTTTGCCTATAAAAACTGTATTTATTATTATCTGCTAATGACTGTAAGTCTCTGTGTCTGATAAATGTAAATAATCTTGGGATTTTAAAAGGGGATTTCACCTATTCTGTCTTCACTAACCTCTGAACATTTTGAGCCAAGATAGGCCTTATCCAGCGATCTTTTCATTGCTCCATGTCCATCATTCCTACTGTCCGATTGTCTATGCTGTCTGCTGTCACCATAGAGTCTCAACCTCAACCAAAGACATAGAGGATACTTCGACCTGTTGAGTCTACAGGGAGGAATAAGGCTTTGCGTTGGATTGACTCCTGCACTATATAAAACTGTCCTATATCGTGACTTATTATACTAATTATGTTATTTATGTTCATATGTCTGTAGTGTTGTAAATGTATCTGTAATATATACATATATCTGTAAATATCCTAGTTAAATTTTTAAGTATTTATCCTGTTGTTCTTTATCTTACTTGTTTATTGTTGTATTACATACAGCATTTGATCTGTACATTACACTTTTACATACACTCCATCACAACAACATGTCTTGCCCAAGTGGTATGCCCAGTTTGCGTTATCCTTGTGACTGATGCTGACAAAGGTATACAAATGTGATGGACCTTGCAATAGATGGTTTTCATGCGTCTTGCGCAGGTATATCTCAAACTGAGTACAATAAATTAGCTAAAAATGATAATCAGAAGTTGGTCCTGTGGGCGTGATGATTGCATCAATGGTTCTAAACAGCCTCTAAACATTCTACTACGCCAACTATCACTGTTGAATGAAAAGATCACGAGCTTGGCAGGCAAAATTGATACACTTACACCTTTGCCAGCTAAGATCGATCAAATAATTGAGCAAGTTGATAGTCTAAATAAAAAATCTTGCCTCACTTGATAAACGTGTCTCGGATAATGAGGAAAAAATTGTTTTTCTTGAGAAATCAATCAAAGATATTCCCAGGACTAACACTAACGATATTGAATGTGTCGTTTGCTGAGGTAAATGAGCGCGCCCGCCGTGCATCAAATTGTGATGATATATGGTCTTCCTGAATCTAATAGCCCTGATGTCAAGTTTAGAATTACCCATGACCTTGAGATCGTCACTGAGCTACTCAAGTCTTCACACTCTACTTTCAGCAGCGAGGGGGTTAAAACTTACCGCATTGGCAAAAAGACAAATGATAAACATTAGACCCCTCAAAGTAATCTTGAAGAGTGAGCATGATGCTCGCCTTGTGTTGACTAACTTCTCATCTGAAGCTGCGGCAAAGGTTGACCAGATTTTCTCAGCTGTTAAAATTGCTAGGGATCGCACTCCACAGGAAACAAAAGCATCTGAAATCTGTGATAGCTGAGCTTGAGGAGAGGAAATCCCGCGGCGAACAAAACCTGACTATAAAGTACATAAATAATGTCCCACAAATTGTTAAGAATTTAAAAAACTAGTAAGGCACAACGGTTCCCCATTGTTTATTTCCTGTTATTTTCAAAAATGTCAACGGTCTGAGGAGTAAAAATGAACTCATTAACGCAAGGAATAAATACTTCACCCTATGATATTATATCGCTGGTCGAAACCAATCTATCACCTGATATACAACGATGCTGAGCTTAATCTTACGGGGTTTCCATATCTTCAGGTGTGATAGGTCATCACTTACTAGTGACAAGTCGGGTGGTGGTGGAGTTCTCATAGCCGTACGAAATTGTATTTCTTGCACCAGGATTCCCACCAATGTCAATGACATTGAATGTATATTTATCTTGTGTAAGTTTCCCACCTCCTCAGTTACTTCTGGGAAATGTCTATATACCTCCTAATCAGCCAACCATTAAGTATTCGGATTTTTAGAGATGCTATGGATGAGGTCTATAATTCCCTGGGTGAACCTGCAGATGTCATAATAATGGGAGACTTTAATCAGCCTGACACAAAATGGACGCGGCCCCGACATTACTTCTGTGTCAAACTCTTCCCGTTGTCTGCTTGAACCTTATTGGTGCATATAGCCTGAGACAGTTAAATTATATAACCAACTACCGAGATGTATGTCTTGATCTGATTACTCTCTTCAATTGAGACATCTGAAGTTGTGCATGCGCCTGATGTACTGTTGGAGAGGAAGATAGACACCATCCTGCTTTGTCTTTTGAATTTGAAGTGTTGCAGCCTTCCACGACTGAAAGCCAGAAACGGGTGCTTAACTTTCGAAGGTGTGATGTCGATGCTGTTTTCAATGGGCTGCAGGTTCTAAGCTACCCTGCATCAAGTGAGTTGGCGGATCCTGAGCGGGCTTTCACAAACTTCAGCGACTACCTGGCCTCTTTAGTTAGGGTCAATACTCCACTCAAAAGAGTCGGTGGAGCGTAGATTCCCCTCCTGGTTCTCTAAAAAATTGGAAACTGCTGGTTATTCAGGAAGAAAACAGTTACATAAAGTCTACAAGCATACAAGGGCGCACATTGATTATGATAATTTTCGGAGAACTAGAAGGGAGTGCAGAGACCTCAACCCACGCGTGCTATTTCAGAAATACATCGGTAAGGTTGAAAATAGTATTCCTAGAGATATTAAGTCCTTTTGGTCTCATGTTGGTAGCCTTAAAAGTTCTCCTAAACGTTCCGACACACATGACTTTAGACAAAAAGGAAGCTACTGATCCTACTAGCAAGTGTGATTTGTTTGCTCGGTATTTTTCTTCAGTATTTAGTGATACTACAGTTCCTATTCCTAGATTTGATTATGGTTGGAACCAAACATTATCCAGCTGTTCAATAACAACCTTGGATGTCCAACAGACCCTCGAATCACTGGATGCCAGAAAGAGTGCTGGGCCGGATGATTATACCACCACGAGTTCTAAAACAGTGTGCTCCAATACTTGCAGTTCATTTAACAATTCTCTTCAGGCCTCTACTTGCTTCTGGAGTCTTTCCATCAAACTTGAAGCAGAGCTATGTAATCCCCAATATTTAAGTACTGGAGAATAGAGGGAACATAAGAGACTATAGACCCATTGTGATACAGTCTGCTCTCGCTAAGGTGTTTGAAAGTATCATCTTGAAACAATATATATTCTCAACTCAAGAGTCGCATCTGTTTGGAGCAACATGGCTTCTTGAAGGGCCGCTCTACCACAACCAATCTACTGATGTTTCAGGAATATATAATGTTCAGCTTTTGCAAATTCCTCACAGGTAGATTGCATATATCTAGATTTTAGCAAAGCATTTGATAAGATTAATCACAGTCTACTTATATCAAAGCTTGAAGGCTATGGCATTTGGGGACCTCTGCTTCGTTGGATGAGTAGCTATTTGCGGGAACGTACTCTTATAGTCAAGTACGATGGAGGTACGTCCTTGGCCATTCTCTGTCCCTTCAGGTGTTGTACCACAGGGATCTCATCTGGGCCCACTGCTTTTTAACCTGTTTATCAATGATATTTCTAGTGCAATATCATCGAAGTTTCTTCTGTTTGCTGATGATATTAAGGTTTTCAGCAGGGTTACATCCTCCTCATGACCAAGAGGAACTCCAAACATTCCCTTGGACAGGATAAGTAAACTGGTGCAGAGTAAATGCTATGGAGCTTAATATAGCCAAGTGTCTTGTCATCAGCTACACTCGGAGCAACACAGCCAGGCCCTTTGACTATTCTCTAAATGGATCCCCTCTTAAGATAGTAGACAGAGTCAGGGACCATCGGAGTTTATTATGACACCCTCCCTAAGCCCTTTACGAAACACATAATGCATGTTACAAATAAGGCCTCTTCTATGCTTGGGTTTATTGCCGAACTTGCAAAGACTTCAGATCCCCCTCTACATTGGCTATCCTCTATAAGACTCTTGTGCGTCCTTTGTTGGAGTACTGTTCCGTTGTTTGGTCTCCATATCAAGCAGGCCACATTGTGCTGCTGAAACAGAGTACAGGTGCGTTGCTTAAGACTTCTTGGAGTCAAACTGGGATATAATTATCTTGCAAACCCCCGTCGCTGAGATTGAGATGCTATATGGACTGCAACCTCTCCAGGAAAGAAGAAAATATATTGATATTTTATTCCTGTACAGGCTGGTGAAACGGCTTCCTCGACTGCCCTCATCTAGTGTCGGATTATAGACTTCTCTATACCAAGAGGTACCCGCTCTAAGACACTTTTCTGCAGAAGATTTAGGCCCACACATATTATGCATCAAACCATGGAATATGCAGACTTCTAAAAACTGGGTAGCGAGGCAGCGCACCATCGACTTTTTCACGATTCAAAATACACCCTGAAAAACAAATTATTAAATGTAAACACCTAACACATGCTTAAACAGATCCACTTTACAGTAAACTAACAGCTACGATTGTATTTAATTATTGATAGTATATTGTTGAGTTTCTAAATTTTATTAATTGTTATAGCATTGGTCAACTATTTATTTATCGTTGCTGTTACTGTATTGTTATTATTCCTTGTTATTTATTGTTGTTTTTGTTATTTATTATTTATAGTATATCACTCTGTTATTACCTATGTTGTTCAAGTTAGAGCTTACATAAGACTGTGTATATTGATTATGATTTGTCATCTTGATTGCTAAGTACTTGATTTGTTGAATTACTTTTGTAAAAATGGTGGAACCGTTGAAATAAATAAAAATAAAATAAAACATAGCCTATATGAGGGTAGATGAACCATTATAACCCGATAACAGTACTTACTAAGGCGGTATTTTTTCTAAAGATCTCAGAACAAAGATTTCTGAGCAAGTTTTGGCGGAAACTTGATCAATTCGCTTATTCAAGTCAGTTCTCGATCAAGATACATTCATAGGAATGTTGAAGGGGGTTCGGTATGCCCTATCCTTCCCATGTTAATTTGGCCAATTTTATGTACCTTTTTCTCAGAAACCTTTAAAGCTATCATCATCAAACTTTAGGACACTACTATTTAGACCTTTGTTAACATTTAGAGCGGAGCAAAGTTAAAAAAAGAAGTTTTTATTTAATTTGTTGTAAATAAAAAATTTATTAATTTTTTGTAAAATTAATTTATAATTATATTTTTTTAAATAAAAATATAAAATAGATTTTTATAATGTCTTCCGCTCTAAATGTGTGTACTGGTCTTAAGTACATGTGTATTTTTTATGTTAATCTGATCAGTTGGATCTTGAGAAAAAGGTACATAAGTGATAAAAAAGTTAATTTTCGGGAAATCGCAGCTAAAGGCACACACACATCAAATAAGTGAATTCACTGACCTTTATTATAATATTAATGACATCCAGCTGCATAACTAGGGTTATCAGGATTCTCCAACTCTTCCCACTGATCTTCCAGCTTCCTCTTGGCACTTGAGCGAGCTTGCCTTGATTTTTTTGCGACTTCGGTAGCCATGCGTTGAGCTTTTTGTAAGCGAGCTATGTCCAGCTTTTTCATTGCTTCACAAAAATTATGTCCAAATCAGTCATTCCAAGATGTTGTAAAACCATACATTTTGCCATATTTCCTTTATTGAAGGAACTTATGGCATCATACACTCCTAAGTGCAAGGTGTGTATGCCAACAAAGACAGTTTTTGGCAGGCGAGACCAGATTACTTGGTTTACGGACTCGTTTGGGTTTTGTGACTTACCGTGGAGACATTTACGAAGCAAATCAGGTGCACTTAGGGTCTGTAAAAATAGGCTTTATCTTGTTTCATGATGACAGCAGGAAGGTGAAAATGTTTGGACATGGTTCATAAGTTTCATTACAAGCCTTTTGGTACTTTGCACCAACTTTCACTCCCCTATTGGGCAAAGTCCGTGTTGAGGAATTTGTATTGCTGGATAGCAAATGGTAATACTCAGCCCCAAACAGCTTTTCGCATGTCTTCTAAATTGCTTGCATTTCTTCGAATTGCTAGACCATAATATTTTTTGTATGGCTAATATGGCAGCTTCAGTCAGTCTGTTCCGACCGCCTATTGTTTTTCCATCGGTTTGTTTGTTTTTTCCCTCTTTTAATTTTAAATTTCTTTAGGCGAGTCCCCATGCGCTTCTGCACATGCCCAATGCATTCTAGTTTTTTCACCAGGCACTCATCACCATAGGGCTTGCTTTCCACAACACTAAAAAACCCTTTCGAATCCCCATCACCTAAGTATTCAACGTTAGCGAACATTGTAAGTGGGTAGGGACCGATGGAAAATCGCACGAGTTCCGACAACTTCCATGCCTCCGCTTACTCCCAGATAGTTTGCACTGCACTTATCACTATGGTTGTCCAATTAATTTGTCTTTACAACGACAATACTTAGATAAAATCTCTGCATCAATTACCTTACCGGTATCCACAGATGTTTGCAGTGATTATAACCATTTTGTGATGTATGGCCTCGCTTTTGCCATGTCCCGTCTATGGCTACTGTCAAATCCCTCCTACCTTCATTTATAATCACTGATTCTTCTACTGCTTCCTTCATAATCTTAAAACAAACATCTTCAGTCACAGACCCTAACAGTTGTGTGTAATTCATAAACCGTGATGGAGGAGAGAGGGCAGATTTTGTACGCCACATAGTGTAGCGGCAGCCGTCTGGCCTCTGCCAATCGTCCGCATGCCATACACCAATCTTACATTTATGTCATATAATTTTGTATCATCATTAGGTCTATTTTGCAAGACTAAGGAGTTTTCATAAGAGGCCAGTGTCTTTTCATTGCAACCTTCACATGAAAAGTTCCCCGAGAAAAAAAAGGCCTACACGATACTTGATTTTAAAATCGATCGGTTGATGACACTGTTTGCATACTGCTATTTGAGAAATTACATTTATAAGTTTTTTTAAATCAACAATATCATTTTGGAAATTAGGCTCCTTATCAGTTATGTTTTTATAATTTTGACTGATATTACCTAGTTTCACTTTTGAAGCACTAACAACATCATCTGTGTCCTCATTATTCGGCGTAGGACTAGGCTCAGTTTCACTCTCAACTAACCCTATCTTCCACAGTTTCTTCCAAAAACAACACCACTACCACTGCTTTCACACTCTACAAATACTTTTCTTTTTGTAAAACTCACTTTTTCTCTTCTTAAAAATTCTATTACTTCTAGGCATTTTAGAAATCAAATGCGTTCTACAAACAAAAATAACAGTAACTACAATCCACCAAACAGAACTTGTTTTGTTTACAAACACAAAATTGGTTTATTGTAACTGAAGACAGTTATAGACAGCTGTATTTTTTTTTAGTAGACAAGGCAGGTGTACCAACCCATAAATCTAAATCATAGTTTGGAAGAATACAACTGTGTTACTATAACAAATACTTCAGTTTGCCAATGGAAACACTCTAAATTGTTGGCCATGTAGTATATTTTTTTCAAAATAAAAATAAAAATAGTTCCCATCATCGGATTTTAATAGTATTTGCAATACATTTCAGGAATTAGTCATAGAATAATAAAATATTAAAACACGAAAATTTATAAAAATTTCATTTTTTGGATACCGAACCCCCTTTTTAATGAGCTTACGTCTTCCAGTATGGAGTCAGCTATTTATTATGGCAGGTTACCCTACATTGCGCAAAGCAAAATTTAAAGTTTTCGTTCTTAAGGAGTATTTTGTGGCATTTAGACTAAGGAAGTAATGAGCCAATGGAGTTTAATGATATGAACAAAAGCTTATTGTTACAATCTTCGTTTGAGTATAACGCATGTTCTAATATTTAAAAAAAAAACTATGAAAGCATTTATTTTATAAAGAGGCAATAGTTTGAATGAAAAGTAACATGTGGTGCATGCCAAATATAAACCCTGGAATAAGTGGATCATAGAGCTTTTGGAAATATATTTTTTAATGTTTACAATCCTTTGGTAATCATAAAAACAACGAAATGGCACCCAAGACAATGTTGAATTGCTCATAAAAGTTGATATCCACATAAAGAGGTGGGATAATAGATGGGGATGAGTAACCTGTCATTTCTCCCTCTCTCTTAATCCTTCACCACTAGTTTGTCTTATAACATAGTAGGTATCCCTCTAGCGTTGATATAAGTTGATATCTACATAAAGAGGTGGGATAATAGATGGGGATGAGTAAACAGTCATTTCTCCCTCTTCCCTTAATCTTCACCACTAGTTTGTCTTATAACATAGTAGGTATCCCTCTAGCGTTGATATAAGTTGATATCTACATAAATAGATGGGATAATAGATGGGGATGAGTAACCCGTCATTTCTCCCTCTCTCTTAATCTTCACCACTAGTTTGTCTTCTAACATAGTAGGTATCCCTCTAGCGTTGATATAAGTTGATATCTACATAAATAGGTGGGATAATAGATGGGGATGAGTAACCCGTCATTTCTACCTCTCCCTTAATCTTCACCACTAGTTTGTCTTATAAAATAGTAGGTATTCCTCTAGCGTAGATATAAGTTGATATCTACCATAAAGAGGTGGGATAATAGATGGGGATGAGTAACCCGTCATTTCTCCCTCTCCCTTAATCCTCACACACTAGTTTGTCTTATAACATAGTAGGTATCCCCTCTAGCGTAGATATAAGTTGATATCTACATAAAGAGGTGGGATAATAGATGGGGATGAGTAACCCGTCATTTCTTCCCTCTCTCCCTTAATCTTCACCACTAGTTTGTTTTATAACATAGTAGGTATCCCTCTAGCGTTGATATAAGTTGATATCTACATAAAGAGGTGGGATAATAGATGGGGATGAGTAAACAGTCATTTCTTTCTCCCTCTCCCTTAAATCCTCACCACTAGTTTGTCTTATAACATAGTAGGTATCCCTCTAGCGTTGATATAAGTTGATATCTACATAAATAGATGGGATAATAGATGGGGATGAGTAACCCGTCCATTTTCTCCCTCTCTCTTAATCTTCACCACTAGTTTGTCTTCTAACATAGTAAGGTATTCCCTCTAGCGTTGATATAAGTTGATATCTACATAAATAGGTGGGATAATAGATTGGGGATGAGTAACCCGTCATTTCTACCTCTCCCTTAATCTTCACCACTAGTTTGTCTTATAACATAGTAGGTATCCCTCTAGCGTAGATATAAGTTGATATCTACATAAAGAGGTGGGATAATAGATGGGGATGAGTAACCCGTCATTTCTCCCTCTCCCTTAATCCTCACCACTAGTTTGTCTTATAACATAGTAGGTATCCCTCTAGCGTAGATATAAGTTGATATCTACATAAAGAGGTGGGATAATAGATGGGGATGAGTAACCCGTCATTTCTCCCCTCTCCCTTAATCCTCACCACTAGTTTTTCTTATAACATAGTAGGTATCCCTCTAGCGTTGATATAAGTTGATATCTACATAAAGAGGTGGGATAATAGATGGGGATGAGTAACCCGTCATTTCTCCCTCTCTCTTAATCTTCACCACTAGTTTGTCTTATTAATATAGTATGTATCCCCTCTAGCATAGGAAGATCATATTTTTGAGCATCTCTGGAGGTGGTATGGGGTTCAGGAATGTTATATGTGTATAATGTGTGCAATTCCCATTCACAATTAGGACTTTATTCAGATAGTGTTTTTAATGCTGAATGGTGGTCGAAGTCTATTGACACTGACGCTTCTTCAATGTGTTCAAGAAACGTCTAGCAATAAATCATCTATATGGTGAAATATTATATGAGAATGTCTAATTTGTAGATTGTATTTAAATCCTAGTCGAAATAAGAAATTTTACTCAAGTTAATAGATGCTGTTTATTATGCTAATGGTAACTTACCCGTTAGATCTCCATCTACGCTTGATTCATTAGTCCGATAGATTTCAATGGTGGACAAGTTTCTATTAATATAGAAAAGAGATTCAGTAAAAATTTGAAAACGGAGTTCTAATTATTGAATGATCTGTTAAATTTTTATATATCTCTTATAAATTGGCATGCTAAAAGCTATACCACTAAAATAAAAAAATGTAGGCTTTAAATATATTAAACCATGTTTTGAATGTTCTAACAAAATAATATTAGACTCATAGAAGGATTGGTTACTATGTTTCCAACTTATGTAGCCTAATGTTATATAATTTTTTTAGTAACTTCACCCAACTGGTAATTTTAAGGTACCAAATTAAACATTTTTACAATCACATTTGCATAGAATAGTTTTTCTACTTAATGTGATACTGGGAATAATTTAATAAAATATGTAATTTCTGTCAGTTAAACTATTTATTTGAAGCAATATTATGAATTCACCAGTTTGAAGAATAGTATTTCTCGTCTTAACAGGACGGATTACAAAATTAAACTAAATAATCGTATATCAAAGATGTACTTGTCTATTAAAGATGATAACTCATTGCATTTCATATTTCAACTGTTACATTTGAAAACTTTTATATAAGCACAGGTCCCTACAAATTATAACGTTGACAAATGAGACTAAACTTTTCCTCCTCCCCATTATTTACCACGCTGCAAACTTTATTTACGTTTTCCAGCACTAATGACTTTGTAAAAGTACGAAGTCGCTGCTCATTATAACTTTTGTCAATCCCTGTTTTAAGATATGTTTTTTCACAAACCCTTCGTAGAACATTTACAGTATTTACCATCTCAAGTTTCATTCTTTTTGGATTTTTTTTATAAATCCGCAAACGCCGAAGAAAGTTTCATTACAATTTATTATTAAATTCTACGATAAATGTAAGTTTTGGTTTGGAATATCCAAAACCAACAGGTGTTTATACAAATTCAATCCATGTTGTTGTTTTTGGTTAATCTATGAACCGTAAATATCCTGAACATTACGTATACTAATCTATTATCTATACACGTTTGAGCTTATTTCTAGTATGAACATATCTGAGACGGAATTTTTCTTTTATTAATTTCCAAATAAAAAATGTATTCATATAAATATCTACATTCTGTTAAATGTTATGTTATAAATTAGAGTAAGCCTTTGTGTTAAGCCTGCTCTTGGTAAAAATTGGAAATTAAAAAAAAATCTTCGATTTTTTGCAACCATAGTACGGTGACATTTCATTACTTTTAGAAGTTTAGTCAGATTCAAAACCTATAATTCAATCTATTTTCTTTATGATCGGTTTAGTTTTTATCATTTAGTTGTGTTTTATAAACCTATTTTCGATTTTATCTTATTTTGATCATTATACAACTACACATAACTCCTAAGACCAATATATTACTTTGGTATATTCCTAAAAAAATAATCCTATTAAAGTACAAATAATACATTCCAAGATGTAAAGAGACTCTCAGGATAATAAATTGGCATATTCCTCTTCCCATCGCTATAGTTACGAAACAAGGTTAAACCAATTTTAAAAGATTGTTGTTAATTTGAAAGAAGCTGTAATATCACATCTTGCCGTCCTTAAGTAACAGATTAGCTTGACGTATGACCCTTATAAGATAAAATAAATAAATAAATAAGGCCTTTATTCTTGAGCGGATTTCAGTTTACAATCTGTTTTACAAATCGACTCACGTCAAACTAATCATAACAGTACAATTCGTATTTTAAAACTGTGACACCCAAATATTGCGTGCTGGTAATTTACATAGAAAATTCATACTTAAAACAACAATACATCATTAAGGTACCTATACAGTTGTAACTTCCTTTTTGAAAGTTTTAACAGACAAAGTCTTTATAACTGGTGGTTAAAGCATTGTACTCCTGGGGTCCAAAGTACGAGAAGGACCTTTTTGTAGCCTCCAACCGCACACGCGGCAGTTGCAGCTTGTCGTCCTGTCGAGTGTGCCGTTCTCTTAGAGTCGCTCGCGCCACTAGTTTCCGTCTCAAGTAAGAGGGTTCACCAGTTACAAAAACCTTATGCACCAATGTCACAGTTTGGAGCCTACAAATATCTTGAACAGAGTGTAAATTTGCTCTTTTGCGATAAGGTGAGATGTGGTCAAATTTTTTTAGATTATAAACAAACCTCAGCGGCTTTTGAGTTAAGCAGCTACGAAACACTGGAAGGGCGTAATATATTGATGGAAATACCAGAGAATTTACAATATGCAGCTTCGAAAGCATTGGAATTAACGCTCTGTATCTATTCAAAAACTCTCAATTTACACATTGAACGTTGAGAAATCAATTTAACATGTTTAAGAAAGTTTAGCTGATTGTCAATTATAACTCCCAGGACTTTAACAAAAACACGATCCTCCAAACAAATACCCTCAACAGAAACAGAGAGAATACTCCTGTTCATGGTCTCTTTAATGGATGGTGAGCAAAAATGCACCACAGAACACTTATCTGCATTCAACTTTAGGCCATGTCCCTCCGACCACTCTTTAACCCTACGCAGATCAGCATTGAAACACTGCACCGCTTCATGGACACCTGGAGGGGGATATTTTAGAAGCATCTGAGAGTCATCCGCATAGGAGTAGAGTGAACACGAGGACAATGCAAGTTCAAGATCAGCAGTATATAAAATGAACATAACAGGCCCTTAAACATGACCCTTGAGGAACCCCTGTATCCTTCGACAGCGAGGAAGAGCAGTTTTCTTTTACCTTCGTCACCTGACTCCGTCCGCTCAAATATGAGCCAAACCATTTTATAGCGATTTCATTAAACCTATAGAAATTTAATTTGGCAAGAAACAGTTCATAATTCACTGAGTCGAACGCTTCAGAGAAATCAAGAGTCGCCAAAATACTTCCAAAACCTTTATCTTTCGCTACATGCAGCTCATCCATAATGTTTATCAAGGCGGAGGTAGTGCTGAAAGACTTCCTAAAACAAGACTGATGTACAGGAAGAATATTTTCAGCCTCAATGAAAGCTGTCAACTGATTCACCCACTACCTTCTCAAGGATTTTTGACATGGCCGGAAGGATCGATATCGGCCTAAATTGGGAAATCACACTTGGATTCTTTATTTTGGGTATGGGCGTGACAAGACTTTGCTTCCAGCATGATGGAAAACACCCATAAGCAAGGGACAGGTTAACCAAATGCGTAATAGCTCCCAAGCAATATGGGCTCATGGCTTTCACTAGCCTGATAGATATTCCATCAGTCCCCACAGCCACTGACCTAATGTTATTCATTATGCATTTGATCTCACCCTCAGTAACTGGCACAAAATTGAAACCATGCGCTAGATCCTCACAAACATTGTTTTCTGTAGAAATTCAGTTTCTTGAGGCTAATCCCGCTTCCACCACCCATGCCTGCAAAGTACCTGTTGAGGTCATCAGCTGAGAATCTTATATCGTCACTATTACGGTCATTTTCCAGCACTCCACCGGACCGTAAAACACCCCAGAATGATTTAGAGTCCTTACAATTCAGCTTGTCGTGAAAGTAATTTCGTTTTGCTCTTCTGATGGCGCAGTTCAATTTATTTCGTGCCTTACAGTACAACGTTCTAGCAGCCGAAACATCACTATCATGCAGTCTGCGTTTGAAATAATTTTTTTCTTTTGTGAGCTCTCTTATCTCTCGTCACTCCGCCATGGGGCTTTCTTCTTGGTGACTCTCTTTCTTGTTAACGGTACGCAGGTGTCAAGCAGTTGGACAATGTAGGTAGTTAACAATTGACTAACTTCCTCGACCGAGGTCTTTGTCTCAATATCATCCCAATCAATACGTGACAATAAAGAAACATAAAGAGACACATCGAAATTGGAAAAATTTCGATAAGTTATAAATGTCTCCTTTGGCCTATAGTTGCCATACCTGAGATCACAATATACCAGGTGGTGGTCCGTAATTTGTTTACGTCTTGAATCAAGAATTTTGGACGTATCTACTAAACCAACTTTGACTATGTCTAGACCTTTATTCACAACAATATGGTCGATCAATGTCGAAGAGCTCTCGGTGACACGAGTGGGCTCTGTTATGAGTTGTACCAACCCTAACGATTCATACAGGTTTTTCAGGAATCTACAATCGGCCTTACCAGTATCCATAAGATTTACATTAATGTCACCCAACAAAACAACATCATCTACATCTAACATCTGATCAATAAACAAAGAATACAAAATAGAACTCAGGGTGGAATATATAACACAGGGTGGTTTATATACCACGCACACACACAGCTTCTTGTTTCTCAAACTAAACTTGCCACAGATATATTCTAAGCGACTATCAACATTGTTCAAATAAACCTGCGTCATTTGCAGATGATTTGCAACCAGGAGTGCCACTCCTCCACCAGCGGCTCCCGGGAGACCCTCAGCGCCCTGTCTGTCCTTGCGCCATAAAGAGTAGCCATCTACAATGAAACAATCCGAGGAAAACATCTGGAGTCAACCACGTCTCCGAGAGACCAAAGAATGTCAAATTTGAAATCATCAATAACCACACACAGCTCCTGGAAACCTGTGTTTATTGATCTCACATTCAAGTGCCCTACTCTGGAAAACAACTCGCCCCTCTGATGCCGTTTCCCGACTCCTTATGCTGAACAGAAGCCTGGCGACACCTCAGGAACAGCTCTAAAGTCGCCAGGAACTGCGGAAACCGGCGAACATCCACCCGGAAAAGTTTTTCTTCTCGTGCAAACACCTGAAAATAAAATTCCCGAACCAGAAATTTCCTGCCCTATTTAAGTGACGACCATCACGAGCAAGGTGATACCCCCTCACCAGGCGGTTTCGCGTCAACATAAGTGACATTAAAATTAATGCACATAACTTCTAGCTGTTCATTAAAATTACAAAGTGGTAGTGGTGCAATGTCTCGCCTAGTTAAAACACTACTCAACATAATGTCAGAAATTGGAAAGTGTTTTTTTGCGGTACTCAACAGGTCCGCCATGCTATGAAGTGCCGCGCGCTTCCCCCAACCGCCATTGTACCCAGGTCGTCCGTTATAACCATCAACAAGATTATTGGTGCCAACATGAATATAAATAATTTTTGGCTGGTTTGGCACATACTTCAAAAGCTGTTTGCTTAATATGCTCAATTTTTTGCACCTGGATTGAATATCTAAGGTGGCCCCATTTTTCAAGCAGAGATTCCCAGCATATCGCAACAATGAGTCACCGATGACCAAGACATTCTTTAATGTCCCACCCGCCAACCTGCCGATCAGTACCGCCGCGACCGCTCAGGAGTACAACCCTCACTTACAAGTAATTGTTGGTGTTCACCGTTTGGATCCAATTACAGAACATGCATAGGGTGAAGCCGGCTTTTCGGTTGACTCTGTTACTACATTTGCCCTCAGTCGTTTTATTCGCTTAAAACTATTTTCTAGACTGCGATTTTCTGTTTAGGTTTTTCTCTCCATACACCTGATACATTTTTAATAACTCTAATATCATTTTCACATGTTATATTATTTGAACCATCTAAAACATGATAACGATTTCTACATAGCGCCCAGGCCCTCTTTTTATACACAGTTATGTTTGGGATTTATTTATGACTAGTAGTCTTATTTCGCTTTCGTTTGACAACATTCCATTCACTGGGATCTAAATTGTATGACTCATAGTTTTGGCTATTTTTACATTCAGGTTGTGTTTTACTTAAATCTACAGTTCTATTTACATTATTTACAGGCAATGATTCAACCTTGCTAGGGCTTGCACAACTCAGCAGGGGTAGCACTAAAGAACCATCAGACAGTCTGTCACCAGACTCCTCGTCAGCAGTAAAGTCCGGCGTAAAGAAGTTCCTGTACCAGTCCACGAAAGAACATTGAGACGTGGGCCCCCGAGCACAAAACCCCTCAGTTACAAGTCTAGTGTTCAATAGCACACTTATACCGCATTCAAAACTGTTCTTTTGTTGCATACAGCTAATTTCAGTTAAAGTTACATTCTTCCACCCCCGACTTTGAGGCCGTTAACTTAGCAGATACATTATTTGACTGGTTTAGGGAATTAAAAATGATAAGCTGCTCCCTCAGCAACATCCACAAATAACAAACTCCACTGCGTCCCTGAGTCGTCTTTCAGGGTCGCGACCGTTTGTTACTAACACAACAGAAAAACATAATGCGAAGTTGAAAGGGACACCTGCGACAGAAGCGCCTTAGCATCATCTTCTGCCCCCAATTTTACCATCTGAACAAGAGTTGTGGCCCAGAAATAAGATTTTACAAGGTAGATCAAAAAAGGCTTTTGCAAATGTTTCAAAGTATGAGTCTAGGACTCTATCGTCCTACCCATCTATTCATTAGCCACGTCCCGGCTTCTGCCGATTTTAGTTTGATTTTTCAATGTATTTACCAAAGAGGATAAATCTGCGTGCGTGCTTTCTGTTTAACTCATCAATGTTACAATTAAGTTGTTTAATTAACATTATCTTTTTCGGACTGCAATGCATTTACACATGAATAATCATTCATAAGTTCATCTAACTTAGACCTAAGTTTACTAGAACTAGTTTTTTAACATTAAGTTCTCACTTAAAATAGCGTCATTTCTCTTCTAAAAACACATCTTGAGCGTTCAAGGAGTCATTCAGACTCAGAACGTCTTTGAAATTTCTCATCTTGGAGTTTTTTTTCCAAGGCACCAGTATGCAACTTTAAAATGTTCATTTTCTGAATGTAAGGTTTGACTCAAAATATTTGTGTCATTCAGCTTTTTTAATAATTCGCAAAAATCAGTTTCGAGCTCATCAAAATCTACGTTGGGAAAATTTACTCGCAATCTTTTTAATTGCGTACATATACGAGTAATCACGCACTCAGTAGCGTCGTCAAAACCCGTTGCGTCATTTAGAACAGCCTCAATTAATGAAAGCTGCGCTAAAGTTGAACGGGTATGAATCACCATGTCGCCCGATGCGGAGCGATGCACGGCGCAGGCAGCGATGTCAGGCGGGACGTATTCAGTCAGCGGCAGGCGCAGCAGTAAAATGCTCCGTTCCGCCAGCCGTGAGTTGAGCAGGTACAGGTCAGGCCGTGCGCGTGGCAGCAGTGGTTCACCGCGGCGCATGCGCCACAGATCAGTTTCGCCGATCAACAGACCAGCTACCGTCTACTGCATGCAGATCGATGATAATGTCGTAAGACAACCATCAGCAAAGTCAATATGCACCAACTACTCACACAGTTCCTCCGATCGACGTTCAAGCAGATTTCGATCGTGCATAAATAACCAGTTCCAGACAGCACGAATACAACACCCAACAGTGAGTGAAAACCACTCTTAATCAATAAAATTTCAGACACATAATTATGATTGTTATTCTTCAGGCAATAAGTGTTGCCAATCATGAACGATCATGCCAATCATGAAGATTGAACGTTATCTCTGTAGAAAAAAAAAAAAATAAGTACACAAAATTTAAATTAATACATTATGCAATCTAAACGGATATCAAGAAAATACATATGAGTAACAATGATTAAGTACGGGTAAAAACATTTGTTATATGAATTGGGAAAATATCAATATGCTTTTTCTTTTTTCTTAGAAAAATCTCTACAGTAGGTTTCTCGGGTGTTCTGAGTGATACACCGCCCACCAATTCCCGCGGATTCATATGCGCTAAACAACAGTGATGATCAGTCACTGTATCGGCAGTTATACACTTAGCCAATGCGTTATTACCCAAAATGAACCCGTTATGCTGGTTTTCATTTATTAAAATTGTAACACGTTCATCATACACATACAAACACACGCGCGCGCGCGCGCGCGCTCTCTTCAAGGAGGTAGCGGCGGGACGGTACAACACTGGTCGCGTAACTCACAGGCTTCACTAAGGCTGCTTTCAAAAGATTCAGCCAAAGGTAATTTTCCTGTTTGAAATGTCATCCGAAGAGATAAATAGACAGAACAGAATCCCGGCAGACAAAACAAATTTGTATCAGCCGCGTAAATGATAGGTTTGAACCAAATTTTATGGCTACAATATGCACATTGAACATATTTCTCGCACGAGTAAAAGTGAGATAAAATGCAAAATTTTAAAGTGCGCAGATGACCTTTGTCAAAAATATATTCCCACCTACTATATCCACGTTTTGTCATTAATTTATGTTTCCTAGTAATGGGAGGTTACTACCAAACGCAAGAGTGCGTTGAGTTCAGATTTGGTAACTCAATTTTAACATTTTAATGTAACTTCAATGTATTGTTTTTTTTCTCTTTGATATATAAAAAACCCAACTCAGTCAGTTCACGTTAGATGTTTTATGTAGAAAAAAAACCGATAGAAACTAAATTTTACAGCCCCATGAGAGATAGGTGTCACTACTGCTCAACAATCTAGCATTACAAATGTTACCATGTTTTCTATTACCACCCGGTGAAATTTTCTTAATTTTAAAATACCTTAAACACAATTCATAACTGTTATTTGCTCTAAAACTCAATCAATACAAGCTAATTAACAAATGCTTTACAACTGGAACTTGCTGTTAACACTGGAACTTAGTTCAAATACGCTACTAACTCTGGAACTTAAGTCACACACTATTAACACTGGAACCACACTATAACGACTTGGATTATAGATATTAATATTCCAGAATATTATGAATAAAATTATCAATCAAACATCCAAGACGATATAAAATATTTTTTTATTAATTAAGCTCCGAGTGAATATTTAGTAAAACTTTGTTACTACATTTTTAACTATTACATATTATCTGGTTTGTCTAAAATAAAAATCACACTTCTACATAAAAAATAATAGATTTATTTTAAAATGGCAAATTAAATAGTTCAATGGTTCAGAATTGAATCACTCTCTGTTTTCCACAAAGGAATTGACAAACCGTTTAGTAATAATAAGAAGGTCCTTTGGAAAGAAATAAAAAATTGCAGTCAAATATATCAAACTAAAAATCAGAGCCCTCTTCTGAAATAAAATAATAAAGGTTTCAAATAAAAATCAAAATACCACTTGGAAATAACTAAAATACAAATGTTCACTTCTAACTAAGTTCAATGAAAATTCAGAACAAAAATCAATCTTCTCTTTCCACTAGTTGTACCTTAACTTTCAAGTCTTTGGAATTCAGACAAAACTCTCTCAAACAATTATTAAAGTTTAATTAATTTTCCAATAATACATTCACAATGAAACAGTTCAAATTAAATATTAATACATTACTAAATTTCCAAAATTCAATCAAAGTTATTAACAAAGTTAAATTTTATTCCACAATTTTTGCAAGATTGAAACAAATGTAACTTGTTTGATTCTATTCTGCCTTTTATTGTTCATCAAGAATCAGTTATGCAGATTGCTCTGAAGTTTCCATAAATGTAATTATTCCTATAAAAAAGGCAACAGAATTAATTTTAATAAATCAGATCTGGAATACTTTTTCAATTTAACGTACAATAAAATTTGGTTACGTACCTTAAAATTCCTCACGGAAAAAAAAATTAGAAACACGGGGCGTGCACTGTCATTAACTAATCTCATGATAATTAATACCAAAAAAGGGCCGAAAATTATGAACAGGCCTGTTTTTATAGTTCCCCTTCCACTCCCTTCTGATGGACATCCGCGGCGTTCTCTCATTGGCCCAGCCGTATCCAACTTGAGAAACAATAGCCCTCTCAAATCTGACGTAACTGCAGTACACAAGACAAGTTCTCATCAATTCAAGGCAGTGATTCGCCTTCCTAATAATTTAAAGTTACCAGCACTAACTTGCCAAAGGATTACATATTCGTATTTATAATAACATTTCACAATCTAATAAAAATTAAATCCCAATATTTCTTTCCCAAAAATTTAATTTTCCTCACGAAACTCGGCATGCGGAAGGCGGAATATCCATGTTTAAACTCTAAAAAAATCCACTATTCTTTTTTATGCTTTCACAAAATTATAACATATATTTGTTTGACACAAGTATTGGCTTTCTATTTTATTTTACATGTATAAGATTAGTTCAGATTTTTTAGTTTCAGTCAAATAATATAAATAAAAATAAAAATATAAATTAATAAAAATATAAATTTATAGTAATATAAATAATAAATTTTGCAATTATCAGAAGTTGCTCTTAATACTTACCATTTTTTCGATACATAGGATCTATCGCTCTTACGTCTTCTATTTTTACCAACTTTTGAAACTGAGACTTATATAAATACTAAAGGCGCACAGTATTATTATGTTTATTAATTTAGATGGCACATATTTTTTTTATCATAATGAGTTAAGGAGTTACGCTTAATGTTACCTTTTTTTGGTGACATAAAACCTTTCCATCTTATGCCTTTTTATTTGTACCAACTTTTGAAACCGAGGTGTGTGTATAAATACTAAAGGTTCACGGTATTATTAAGGTTATTACTTTAGGCGGCACATGTTAAAACTTTTTGTATAATAAGATTAAATAGTAATTACAGGAAAATCTATTTGTAAAGTATTTGTAAACCACATGGATAGTGAAAGTATAAAGCAGGATATATTATTGCAGCACTTGATGTAGAACTTCCGGTGTGAGAGTAAACAGCCGGAAGTACTTGTCGTGGCGACACAAACACTCTGGACCACCCGCCCCCTCGTAAATCTATTAAAAACTGTGTAAGTAAGTAATTTTAAACCCACCTTTCATATTCGTACAGAAGATAGTATCTGATTTCAGATTAATTGAAAAAAGGAGTAGAAAAGACCATATTTATTTAACAAAACATAACATACTATTACTCTAAATGTACTAAACATACTTTTAGGGAACATTGGGCGTAATATATATTACTAGTTATTAAAATAATTTAATCTTAATAACTTAGTTTTTATAAATTAATAGATTATTTGACTTGATTATTTAAAATTCATATTTATAAATCCCACGATGTTTATATGGATGAAGAAGAAATATATTGCAACCATACCAATAAGAAAATAAAGAAATATTTTGAAAAATAACTTTTGGCTAAAGTTTTAAAAACTTTTACATAAAATAGTAATTTATAATTTTTTTCAATTACTTTTTGTGTTTATTTTTATAACAAACTTACTTTTAATATAGTATTTGCTATACTATAAAGTATTCGTATATACAAAACTTATTTGTATTTCGTGGTTTTAGGAATAAATCTATATATAAGTCGAACTAGACACAATCTCAACACAACTTGCTGTGAACTACACTATTCTGGGTTAATGATCTGTGCAACTGTCAAAATCAAGGTCACTCTCATCAATCTTATACATGTTCATATATAAATCAATAATATCTAAGGCCATGATCATAAAACTGCCCATAAGAGCTTGATACGTTACTTATTTGTGAAATCACAAACTATTTAGCTTAATATACTAAAATTTTTTAAGAGAAGGGGTTTTATTCTTTGTTTATAAAGTTATTTCATGCACATCTTTTAGTGATTCTGTATCATGAATAGTCATTACATGTATTTCATACTCTGTGTGAGTGTTAGTATTAGTCAAAGCTATATATACATCAAACAGCTTTAATGGGGTATTACTTTGTTATAAAGTTACCAAATATTCCATGCACATATTGTAGTGAGAGTCATGATCCTGTATCATGAATAGTCATTACATGTATTTCATACTCTGTGTGAGTGTTAGTATTAGTCAAAGCTATATATACATCAAACAGCTTTAATGGGGTATTACTTTGTTTATAAAGTTACCAAATATTCCATGCACATATTGTAGTGAGAGTCCATGATCCTGTATCATGGATACTCATTACATGTATTTCATACTCTGTGTGAGTGTTAGTATTAGTCAAAGCTATATATACATCAAACATTTTAATGGGGTATTACTTTGTTTATAAAGTTACCAAATATTCCATGCACATATTGTAGTGAGAGTCATCAAATCAAATCAAATCAAATTCTTTTATTGCAAGGACAACATGTATAAGTTGCATAGCAAAACGTCAATATTGTACGAGTAATTCTAAAATTTTAAACATTCATACCACATTACCTCATTCAAACATACAGTTTTACAATCACGCATCTTTCATTCCTGGCCAATGAAACCCACTTCAAACATTGGAGTCAGTCATTCCAATTGTGTGGTCTCCCAGTCGAATTCAAAAAACTCATCTGCATTATAAAATGCATGCGACACCAAAAGGCGTTTGAGACGAGCTTTGAACGCCTTGGGCGTTGGGGTAGTTTTTATAGAGTTGGGCAGTCTGTTGAGGAAATTAACACCTGCTTGCGAAGGCAAGTGTTCACAAACTACCGTTTCTGTGTCTTCCCGTACGGTAGTTTTCTCTGCCTCGTTGTCTCATACATGTGTGAAATTATGTCCCGGCCTCTGGTTAAGGCACATTTGTACATACAAAACATGGTTGTTTCTAAAATGTAGAGACACGGCAATGTCAACAGCTGCAATTTCTTGAAAACCGGCCTGCACGACTCCTCTGTAATTGATTTTTGCGATGATTCGAATCGATTTTTTTTAAGTCTGAAAACTCTCTGGAAGTGAGTGTTTGCACACGCTCCCCACAGAACCAGCACCGTAGGACAGATGGGGATAAATCAAGCCGTAATACGCCGTTATCAGTACCTGACTCGGGCAGTATTTTGCTAAAGACCTCAGAACGAAAATTACTGAGGAAATTTTGGCACAAACGTGGTCAATATGATCATTCCAGGTCAACCCTCTATCAAGGTGTATTCCCAGGAATTTTGAAGAGCAGACTTCGTCCAGTGTGGAGTCCCCCAAGAAAACTGCGGGTTCACTAAGGTTTTCCCACCACACGCAAAGAGAAATTCAAAACATTTGATTTTGATGAGTTTGCTGTGAGATTGAGGCTGTTTGAAGTGTTGGACGACAGTTGTTGATGTCAACAAAAGCCTGTTGTTTCCAAAACTTCACTGGATTTCCCACTGAAACAGAGAGTCGTATCATCAGCATACTGCACTAGTTTTCCATGCCGAAGTGATGATCCCTATGTCGTTGACATAAAGCAGGAAAAGCACAGGACTGAGTATGGATCCCTGTGGGACAACCATATTTCAGTTTTATTGGCCTGGACAGTTGATTTGAAATTTGGACAAATTGGGATCTGTGGCTTAGGAATGAGCTAAGCCATTCAAGGGGCACGCCTCGAATGCCACGAGACTCCAGTTTGTCTAGCAGTGTCTCATTGTGTGTTTCCGATTTTCTATCCCCTCCACAATCATATCAACAAGACTAAACAACTGCGTAAGTTGTCGATTTGCCCTTTCTGAACCCAAATTGTTCATCAGAGAGCTGATTGTATTTGTCCAAAAAAGAAAGCATTTTTATGAGAAAAAGTTTTTCAAATATTTTGCTCAATACTGGCAAAATTGAGACAGGCCTATAATTATTGATAGACAGCGGATCGTCTTTCTTAAATATTGGGACAACTTTAGCGACTTTCAGGAGGGAGGGGAAAACTCCACTTTGGAATGAAGAATTTATCAGTTGGGTTAATGGTCTCACTAAGTGCTTGAAGACACTTTTAATGAGCCATGTTGACATAAGATTTAAATCGTTTGATTTTTTGGCTAGGAGCTGCTGAATAATTCGTTTAAGCTCATCCTCAACAACAGGCGCCAACACCATGGAGTCTGTGGGGCTCTGTCTTCGCGAGGGCGTACTTGAGGTTCAGATGGTCGAGGAATCAGCCCACCAGCAACGGTTGCGAAAAACCCTTTAAACTGGTTAGCAATCTCAGTTGCATCTTCCTCAAGTTTGTCCCCAATTTTAATTTTGATTTGCTTGTGAACTTTTTGTTTTATTGGTTAATGATGCTCCAAGTTGTTTTTGAAAATTAGTTTTTGGAAGAGAGAATTGATTTTAGAAGACATTCATATATGCTTTATGCAAGCTTGGATCACTTTTCTGTAAATGCTTTTTAGTAATTTCCTAAATAAAAAATTTTAGGAAGTTGTCATTTTGAAGTATTTTTATAATAATTTCCCAGAATAAAACTTTAACTTTTAATATTTTCCTCTAGAAACTACCAAAATCGCCTTGTTAGTGATTCCAATGTTTGTTTGTTTGAATTTTTTTTTTATTCGCAAAACACTTAATTTTATCTGTGGTAGGGGCAAGCAGATGTTAAACATGAAAATTTAAAGCGTGTCGTTAAAACGTTTTGAATTGCTGCTCTACAGATCAGATGAATTTAGAAAATGCCATGTCTCTTTAGACAGGGAATGTGTTGAGGGTGAGCGGATGTTTTCTGTTTTCTGGCCTTACTGTCTCTTTACTGTTTGTGTACTTTTGGGCTCCCTTTCTAATTTTTAATTTCCACTTATTAATGAACCTCTTCCTTGGCCATTAGTGGTCGGAAATCGCTGTTGTTTTACCAACCAGACCACCTGCGACCAACTTGAGGTGATTCGGAAGTATGACGTTGTCGATAGCCGATTTAGTTGTAGGCCGTAACTCTCGTTCGGGTGCTGTTGGACAAAGCAACTCAAAGGTTGAATGATCCTCAATTAAAGTCGACTAGTAGAATGGTGGGACTGATGACTTTTGTTCCAACGCACGTCAATGTTAAAAATCCCCCATTACGACGACGAATTTCTGACGTTGGTTAGTTGTCAGTTTCGTAAGTAATTGTTCGAACTTTTGAAAAAGAATAGTGTCCTTTATCATCCGACTAGGGAGACCTGTTAAAATTCCGATCACTAACACTTTAGCATTTCGTTTTGTTTGCAAAATTGAAATTCCTACTGCTTCAAAGTCTTTTTCGGCTAAATCGCTTGGATCGGAAAGGGGGGAGAAAAACATGAAATTTTGTTTCAGAAAAAATTGCCAACGCCCCCTCCTTTGGAGTGAGGTCCGAACAAAACGGCGCAAGCCAATTTGTTAATTTTGGAATTTTTGTAATGTGGCGAGATTTTCACTCGTTTTTTAACCAGTTTTCAGTTACCACAAGAGGAGAATCAGTTTTTTGATCCTACGACCACATGAGTTGGATTTCTTCCATTTTTGTTTGCGTTTCGCTGATTGTGCATTTTGGTTGAAGCAGTTCTTATTTCAATTTCTGGGGTGAATTATTTGAGATTTGCCGATTATTGTTTGTTTTTGTTTGTCCAAATTTTGGTCCTATGAGTTGAAGCGGGGGGTCACACTAAAAAAGCAGATTTCAACATGTGATGTTGAAATGGTCTATATTGGTCCTTCCATGCACTGTCAGCAAGAGGGAGCCATTCTCACCACATTCGCGTAACTATCTCGAGCTGGAAACAGAGGTTGGACCCCGGGGCGGAGGTGAGCTGACTCAGCGGCAGGGCTCGGCGGGTGGTGGGGGTCTCTGCTGGGGGTCGGCTGGAAGAGTGTTGGAGACTGGGGGGAGCCGGTTTGAGTGTAGGGGGCACTCCCAGGCTGGTAGCCCTATCCTTGCACACGTGCTCGAGAGACTCGCCAGATTGGTCCAGAATAAGCTCGGCCAGTAGGACACTTGCCCCTCGAGGCCCAAGGTGCATTCCATGCCCATGTGAACCACCGCCTACTGGATGGAGTTGAAGTTTGAGTAGAATTGTCGACGTTTGTGTCTGACACACAACTCTTCCTCATCAATAGTATGCGTTCCAACCGCCCAGGCGGGTTTGTTGGTTTCTCACTGGGTGGCGCGGCAGGGTAGGTCTGTGTCTGTGGGGGGACAGTAGCCAGTAACACATTGGCCGGGCCTGTGCGGCGTGAAGGATGTCGCTGCCTCGATGGTCTCTAAAGATGGTTCTCGAGACTCTTCCCGGGCACTGCGATCGTCGTTGGTACCACTGGCAGAAGTATGTACGCAGCAGACTCCTTCGATGGCGAGTGGTGATGCAGATGCTAAACAGCTCCCAGCTTGCCCAGGCTTCGCAGATTACCCGTCACCTTGAAGTCCTCCGATCCACTCGTTTGTTTGGAGAAGAGCTGCTAGACCAACGCGCGTTGCGCTCGTCACGCCTCGCACTCACCGACTGAGCTGAAATCCAAGGTTTTTTCGTGACCCCATGGTTTGTTCTGATTGCGAATTGGCTAGTTTTCACTCTATTGTTATCTTTTTCTGTCTTGCATGTTGTTTTACTTCTTTGCTTATGTTAAATTAGGTTTTTACTATTGGACTTTATTATTTCTTGTTGACTTCTTGTTTTTTTCTATTTTCTTGTTTTATAGTTTTTGAATCGCGAAGGGATTCTGTATTTTTTTGTTCAGCGATAGCAAATGATTAACGGTTCTTTGCAGGTTTTTCTTATTTTTCTTTCTGATTGTCCATTCGCCGATCGCCTTCTTTGAAAAGCATTTCACAGGCTTTTCTTTTCAGCTTCTTTAGTGACAGCAAACTTCCGCTTTCAAGAAACTTTTGATGGTCGTTCTCGAAAGGCTAGCCAGCAAGTTCCGATTTTTCAGCGCATCGGGACTGTCAAGACAGCCCGATTGATTTCGGCAACTGAACTGACTGCTCTGATCTCTTGTTAGGTGGCGTTGAGCCTTGACCCTCGCGACAAACACCTGGTCAGGTGAATTGAAGCAATCGGTGTATCCGACTTCTATTGAGTGGTTTTAAAATTTTCTCTCCGGTCCTCCCTTCAGTAAACTCAAGTTCTTTTTTTTTTTGAGTTGTGGAGTTTTCAAATTTCCCACTCAGCACACGGACCAAGGGGAATTGCCGCAGGTGAAAGAAGGGTCGACATTCACAGGGGCGCGGCCGGTAGCGGGGTGACGGGAGCGCGTGAGAGTGGGACTTGGCCGGGGCTCGAGCCGCGGGGTGACGAAACGCGCGGGGGTTTGAGAAACCCGTAACCGGGCTCAGACCCCGCGGGTTGAACACGGAAGGGTGGCGAGATGTTGCGTTGTTGGAGTGAGAGGGAGGTCTGCGCGCCATCCAGGTCCACCAGTCATGATCCTGTATCATGGATACTCATTACATGTATTTCATACTCCTGTGTGAGTGTTAGTATTAGTCAAAGCTATATATACATCAAACATTTTAATGTGGTATTACTTTGTTTATAAAGTTTTACCAAATATTCCATGCACATATTCTAGTGAGAGTCATGATCCTGTATCATGGGTACTCATTACATGTATTTCATACTCTGTGTGAGTGTTAGCATTAGTCAAAGCTATATATACATCAAACAGCTTTAATGGGGTATTACTTTGTTTATAAAGTTACCAAATATTCCATGCACATATTTAGTAGTGAGAGTCATGATCCTGTATCATGGAATACTCATTACATGTATTTCATACTCTGTGTGAGTGTTAGTAATAGTCAAAGCTATATATACATCAAACAGCTTTAATGGGGTATTACTTTGTTTATAAAGTTATTAAATATTCCATGCACATATTGTTGTGAGAGTCATGATCCTGTATAATGGGTACTCATTACATGTATTTCATTACTCTGTGTGAGTGTTAGCATTAGTCAAAGCTATATATATACATCAAACAGCTTTTAATGGGGTATTACTTTGTTTATAAAGTTACCAAATATTCCATGCACATATTGTAGTGAGAGTCATGATCCTGTATCTTGGATACTCATTACATGTATTTCATACTCTGTGTGAGTGTTAGTATTAGTCAAAGCTATATATACATCAAACAGCTTTAATGGGGTATTACTTTGTTTATAAAGTTACCAAATATTCCATGCACATATTGTAGTGAGAGTCATAATCCTTGTATCATGGATACTCATTACATGTATTCCATACTCTGTGTGAGTGTTAGTATTAGTCAAAGCTATATATAAATACATCAAACAGCTTTAATGGGGTATTACTTTGTTTATAAAGTTACCAAATATTCCATGCCACATATTGTAGTGGAGAGTCATGATCCTTGTATCATGGATACTCATTACATGTATTTCCATACTCTGTGTGTGAGTGTTAGTATTAGTCAAAGCTATATATACATCAAACAGCTTTAATGGGGTATTACTTTGTTTATTAAAGTTACCAAATATTCCATGCACATATTGTAGTGAGAGTCATGATCCTTGTATCATGGATACTCATTACATGTATTCCATACTCTGTGTGAGTGTTAGTATTAGTCAAAGCTATATATACATCAAAGAGCTTTAATTGGGTAATTACTTTGTTTATAAAGTTATCAAATATTCAATGCACATATTCTAGTGAGAGTCATGATCCTGTATCATGGGTACTCATTACATGTATTTCATACTCTGTGTGAGTGTTAGCATTAGTCAAAGCTATATATACATCTAACAGCTTTAATGGGGTATTACTTTGTTTATAAAGTTACCAAATATTCCATGCACATATTGTAGTGAGAGTCTGATCCTGTATCATGAATACTCATTTCATGTATTTCATACTCTGTGTGAGTGTTAGCATTAGTCAAAGCTATATATACATCAAACAGCTTTAATGGGGTATTACTTTGTTTATAAAGTAACCAAATATTCCATGCACATATTGTAGTGAGAGTGATGATCCTTGTATCATGGATACTCATTACATGTATTCCATACTCTGTGTGAGTGTTAGTATTAGTCAAAGCTATATATACATCAAACAGCTTTAATGGGGTATTACTTTGTTTATAAAGTTATTAAATATTCCATGCACATATTGTAGTGAGAGTCATGATCCTTGTATCATGGATACTCATTACATGTATTCCATACTCTGTGTGAGTGTTAGTATTAGTCAAAGCTATATATACATTCAAACAGCTTTAATGGGGTATTACTTTGTTTATAAAGTTACCAAATATTCCATGCACATATTGTAGTGAGAGTCATGATCCTGTATCATGGGATACTCATTACATGTATTTTATACTCTGTGTGAGTGTTAGTATTAGTCAAAGCTATATATACATCAAACAGCTTTAATGGGGTATTACTTTGTTTATAAAGTTACCAAATATTCCATGCACATATTGTAGTGAGAGTCATGATCCTGTATCATGTGATACTTTACATGTATTTCATACTCTGTGTGAGTGTTAGTATTAGTCATAGCTATATATATACATCAAACAGCTTTAATGGGGTATTACTTTGTGTATAAAGTTACCAAATATTCCATGCACATATTGTAGTGAGAGTCATGGTCCTGTATCATGGATACTCATTACATGTATTTCATACTCTGTGTGATTGTTAGTATTAGTCAAAGCTATATATATACATCAGACAGCTTTAATGGGGTATTACTTTGTTTATAAAGTTACCAAATATTCCATGCACATATTGTAGTGAGGAGTCATGATCCTGTATCATGGATACTCATTACATGTATTTCATACTCTTTGTGAGTGTTAGTATTAGTCAAAGCTATATATATACATCAAACAGCTTTAATGGGGTATTACTTTGTTTATAAAGTTACCAAATATTCCATGCACATATTGTAGTGGAGAGTCATGATCCTGTATCATGGATACTCATTACATGTATTTCATTACTCTGTGTGAGTGTTAGTATTAGTCAAAGCTATATATACATCAAACAGCTTTAATGGGGTATTACTTTGTTTATAAAGTTACCAAATATTCCATGCACATATTGTAGTGAGAGTCATGATCCTGTATCATGGATTACTCATTACATTGTATTATTTCATACTCTGTGTTGATTGTTAGTATTAGTCAAAGCTTTATATATCACATCCAGGACAGCTTTTAATGGTGGTATTTACTTTGTTTATAAAGTTACCAAATATTCCATGGCAACATAATTTCTGAGTGAGAGTCATGGTTACCTGTATCATGGATCACTCATTAAATGTCTTTCAATATCTGTGTGATTACGGTAGTATTAGTCAAAGCTATATATACAATTCAGACAGCTTTAATGGGGTATTACTTTGTTATAAAGTTTGCCCAATATTTCCATGCAATATTGTAGTGGGAGATCGATGAATCCTGTATCATGGATACTCATTACATGTATTTCATACTCTGTGTGTTTGTTAGTATTTAAGTCAAGCTATATATACATCAGACAGCTTTAATGGCGGTTATTACTTTGTTTATAAAGTTATTAAATATTCACTTGCATATTGTTGTGAGAGTCATCGATCCTGTATCATTGGGTACTATTACATGTATTTCATACTCTGGTGTGTGATTGTTAGTATTAGTCAATAGCTATATTATACATCAGACAGCTTTAATGGGGATGTATTTACTTTGTTTATAAAGTTACACCAAATATATCCATGCACATATTGTAGGTGGGGAGGTCCATGATCCCTGGTATCATGGATACTTCATTACATGTATTTCATACTCTGTGTGAGTTTAGTTGTAGTATTAGTCAAAAGCCTACGGCCTTTTAGTATACATCAGACAGCTTTAATGGGGTATTACTCTTAGTTTATAAAAGTTATTAAATATTCCCATGCACATATTGTAGTGTGAGAGGTCATGATACCTGTATCATGGGTACTCCATTTACATGTATTTCATACTCTGTGTGATTGTTAGTATTTAGTCAAAGCTATATATACATCAGACAGCTTATAATGCGGTGATAATTACTTTGTTTATAAAGTTACCAAAATATTCCATTGGCCATCATATCTGTAGTGAGAAGTCATGATCCTGTATCATGGATTACTCCATTACATGTATTTCCATACTCTGTGTGAAGTGTTTTAGTTAATTAGTACAAAGCGTATATTATACATTCAAAACAGCGTTAATGGGGTTATTACTTTGGTTTATAAAAGTTACCAAATACTTCCATTGCACATATTGTAGTGAGCAGTTCAATGAATCCTGTATCATGGATACTCATTACATGTGAATTTCATACTCTGTGTGATTGATTTACGTATTTAGTCAACTTAGCTATATTATACATCAGACAAGCTTTAATGGGGTTATTACTTTGTTTAT
>NW_025782537.1:0-27234 GCF_021130785.1 Homalodisca vitripennis | reverse complement strand
TTTCTTTTTTAAAAAGGTTTCTTGTACTTCTCTCTTCAATTCAGATATTATCAATATTATTTACCATAATCTGTCTACCTATAGTGGTCGAGATGATTAACGGTTGCCACCAGATTGTTTGCATACCGGCAAAACAAGATAGAGTGATTTGTACATGATAGCACTACTCGGGATTGAAATTGTTACTTATATGCTACAATTTGTATTCAGGTACACAAACCAAGTTTTATCAACTTTTATGTTTAAACCTGTATAGCAAACACTTCAATAATAAAGATTTTACATACACAATCATAAGTTATATACATATCACCATAATATTGAAGAGCCACAGTCGTAATTCACATCTATATTAAGAGTATTATATGGGAAATATAATGATGTCTGTTTGTGTGCTTTTGGGTCTTCTACTCGATCACGTAAAACTATCGAATCGATCGAAATGAAATGTACACATGGATTGTCTTAGGGTGTCTGGTTAACATATAGGCCTATTCTTATTTTGAAAACTCCTCTGAGATAAGCCCCATTCGTTTTTTAAAGTATATTATCTCTCAATTATTCATTAAATTTATTGATTTGGCTTATTCAGAAAATAATATTAATAATTTATTATAACACGTTAAATCAGGTGACAGTAAATATTTGATGTTATTCATCTGTAAAAGTGTGTTACGCTTTACGATTTCATATTATTTCCGTAAAATTTTCTTTGTCTGCGTTTTTTTTATTAAACTTTTAATGAACTACAAGAAAATCCCATCGTTTATTACATCATAAGTGGTGGACTTCGACGTTAGTCTCCAGGTAGATCCAGTTTTCTCCAGACTGGTCTGAAATAGTTCAACTTTTACTCAAATCAATGGAGCTATTAAAGAAAGCGCCATTGGAAAGAAATTCGAGAAATTTCAAAGACTCTTATAAACAAAGTGTTAATATTCGACTTCAGCCCCATCTTTAGGATTATATCTAAAATTTGTTAAGAAATCTTATCCAATCTGTTCCAATCGGAACATCTTTTAGTGACTATCACTTATCTTAAGATTGTGGTACCCATGTGTATTTTTTTCAAATAAAATTGCGTGCGAAGCCACGGGTAGTAAGTAATAACCAAGCTAGTAAAGAACTAAGCGTAAGACAAAAGAACACTTTGTTTCTGCTAGTATTTTATTACTATACAGTTTAATTATGAAAGAAATAGTAGCTAGCTATATGTTTTCCGTACTTAAAGATATTAATCCTATGTTTAAACGGAAAATACGGTGAAGAGCTAATAAATTGTATTGCATCATGTTTATAACTAAAGTTTTAGTTAAGAATAAATCAAGTTATTCCCTTCTTATGAATCATATATCTCTCTGAAACCATGCTCTTGAAGTTAATTCAATTTTACAGTGCCATAAAACAGACTTGGTTTAATTAAAGTGAACTTTAGTTGATATAAACAAACGCATTATTACTTTTACTAACACTGCCATCATTATAAGTCTTGTTTGGCATTTGTTGTGAATAAGCTTAACGCAGTGTTATATAATATGTTATAGTATAATGTTCAACTATTTTCAAATTGAAATTAATTGTAGTTTTTTTGGATTAAAAGCGATTTTTTATAGATTTTTAACTGTTTTATCAATTAATAATTAGGGTAAAGGTAAATTTAAAGTAGATTTATCTCTCTGTTAGATTCTTTTGGTAGTACTATGTTAAGTATTTCTTACGTTTGTATTACAAATGGTATTCACAAAAGGGTATCAAAACTTCTGTGGGTGATATTTATCATCATTTCAAGCAAAAATTGTCCTAACAAGTAGATGGAAATATGTATCGTTTAGCCGATAGCTGCTATTTTATATTTTCTTCAATAAATATCTCTAGAATTATTGTAGCTAAGGAAACAAATCTGACACATAGATTTGAAAAGATAAGAAGAAAATAAAAAATAGTGTTATTTTTCTTTAGTATTAATAATTGGCGTCTGTTGAAATTATTTAATGTCAAAGAACAAAAGCACCTGTATAGTTATAAAAAATATACACCACCCTACTTGAGTAGTTCCATTAAAATTAAAACGGGACCTGTTTCGAAGAAATCCGTCAGTGCACTTTAAAGGTACACTTGCAAATGCTGGGGGCCACAAATATTTTTCTTTTCATGGGCATCAGCTGTTTTACGTAAGTTTCAAACATTTTACAAGATACTAACTATATTTAAATTCATATAGCAATTCCAACGGTACATATATTTTTACAAAATCCGCCAACGCATAAGCGAACAAGACGCCTTAAAGTTACGCTTGCACAATTGCAGCGCAACAAACAACTATAACGATAACCCTAAACAAGTATGTATATTGAAATATAAAATTGTTGCTTGATGTAATTATTAAATTTTAACTATGTTATATAATCGGTAAGACAATTATTTCACCATAAATAATAATTGTATTGTTTCGTGTTCAATGTGTCAAAATCCACAATACAATTTTTTTAATAAAATAGATTTTTCCTGTCTAGAGAACACATCTCACATTTATGGTGAGGAAGTATTGACAACATTTTAACATCACCGCAGCTGCAGCCGCATTTCAATTGTAACAACGTCTTTGAACAACGAATGAATTTAAATTACGAGTCTCGTTTTGTTTTGATTCCAGATTCTTACAGCTACTTCAGTATTCAAAGATGTACTGTTTTAAAGCCAGAAATATACATTCTAAAAGTTTTACTCCTTGGAGTAAAGGGAGCATTAATGCCAAATTTCCATGCTGAACTATCAACGTTGAACTGCCGGAAAATGTCCATTGTTTAATGATACAGGAAATCAGTAACACTGCATTTCAAGATCCGCAATCGGATCCCTTCCAGGTGAATGAATAAGCTAGGTTTTAGTTATGTGGTAGGTTAGTGGTTAGCTATTCACCTGATGAAGAGATCAGATTACTGATCTCGAAATGTAATGTTACTGATTGGTTTATTAAGGAACGATGTGAAATGTCCGTAAAATCCTTTTTTTGCAAGTACTTTATGTTTGGCTTTGTAACTATTTCCTCTTGTAGCCAATACTTCCGCAGCCTTACATTGTGTGTGCCTAGTAATAAGTTTAACAAAACTCGCACATATTAAGCACTTTGTTTCATCAACGTAGAATGAGAGAAAACTATACACTATACATGGAATTTCATAGGTAACAGCGGAATTGTTTTTAAAATTTGTAACCCAGTTTTATTACAAATTTGTTATTATGGCTTTATAATATCCTCCATATATTCTATAATTTATTGGATGAAGAAAGATAAGATATTCTTCAAGATAGAACAGAATTAATTTGTAATAGATTTTGTAAGTGTCACATTCTGGGATCAACCTTACTTAATTTATTATAAAACCCTTTTTTCATCATTTTTTTAAACTGCACTCAATCTCTAGTTGTCTCTCGTTTACTGTTTTCAACAAGTCCATATCTCTAATTTTTTTTTTTAGGTTTAAGAACGAAATATTTTAAAGTATAAAAATTGAATAAATCAATATTAATTCGATACCATTGTAACTTAGCAAGGATATTTACAGAAGGCATTTCGTTGCACGCATCAAGTCAAACACGGTGAAGATGTTGGTTAAGCAATTTTTGGCCAATAGAATCTCGTTGTCGTTGGAGATCAAACCGTTAGATAGAGCTGTACGCATTACCCCAACTAGGGCAGGACATCAATCAAAATTGTGATCAGGAGACCATGCTGTTACTAATGAACACTCAGACTCTCCTTGTGGTTGGGGACTAAACCGTCAAATTGAACTGGACGCAATACATCAAATTAGGACAGGACATCAATCAAAATTGTGATCAGGAGACCATGCTGCTAGTAATGAACACTCAGACTCTCCTTGTGGTTGGGGACTAAACCGTCAAATTGAACTGGACGCAATACGCCTAATTAGGACAGGACATCAATCAAAATTGTGATCAGGAGACCATGCTGCTAGTAATGAACACTCAGACTCTCCTTGTGGTTGGGGACTAAACCGTCAGATTGAGACTGGACGCAATTACACCTAACTAGGACAGGACATCAATCAAAATTGTGATCAGGAGACATGACTGCTAAGTAATGAACATTCAAACTCTCCTTGTGGTGCAGACCTAACCGTCAGATTGAACTGGACGCATTACGTCTAATTAGGACTGGACATCAATCAAAATTATGATCAAGAGACCATGCTGCAGGTCACGGGCATTTATACTGCATTGGTATATGGCTTAAATTAATAAGGCTTATCATTTTGCTCATAAATACTTTGAGTAAGGCGATATGTATTATAATTATTTCAATGTTTGTATTCATATTCCTTAATTATTTAAATACACCACATGTGTTTAAGTTATGTTTTAAAACATAAAGTGTAACTAATTCTGTTTATTGTCATTTCCGAACCTGAGTAACTTCATTGTTACATACTGCTGTATCCAGTTACTCGTAAACAGCTTACACAGTGTATTATTTTACATTTATTGTAATTAACTTATGGTACTTAGAGTTCCACTCTTCAATACCGCCAGTAAAACCAAACAATATGACTGGGGCAAGATACATCTTATCCTTTACTGAATAATAAAATTAAATAGCAGACATTTTCCTCTGAATTTCCCCTGCGCCTTTCTTAATGAAACAGTTTACTTGCAAACGTATTTCAAGCCTGTGACTAGTACTTATCTTCTTATCTAATTTTATAAAATTTTTAATATCTGTGGCGTATCGACCAAACATGCTTCTTTTTTATACTTTTGTATACCGAATACCCGATTTTGATAATACAAAATGTGGACAGTTTTAATATTACTCATTTAAAATAAAATACAAGTAGAGGTGTTGATCATTACAGCTGACTTTTATTCTAGTATAAACTTTGTGAAATTTTATATTAAATGTTTTCTGTAAAAGAATCCGACAGGTCTTTTCTGAATAAAATATTAGTTGTTATAACCAAGAACAATATTACTCTAAATCTCATCATGTACAAAAACCATGATGGGTAACTTGTAAATTCTTAAATAATAAAAATCATTTACCAGCAGTTCAAGTAAAACATACCCTACTAAACGTAACATTCTTTAATTGAACCCGAAACAATACTGTATATATATATATATATATATATATATATAATACCCAAAAATTTTTATCAATAAAACTATAATCGTCCAGGAGCCTATCGTTTTTTTTAATCTGACGGAGCAGTCCTGAAAATCAAAACAACAGTCAGACGCGATTTTTTTTATTAAGGTCGAAATTGAACGGTATGAAAAGGATGAAACATATGAAATGATAAATACGTTTTACATCAGTTTTTCTTAGCTTGGCACAAACAAAACCAACCGCTAGACACGTAAATACATGTAAAATTGGCGTTAACTAACCATATACTGATCGTTAAAACTTTCAGGTGAGTTTCAGACTCACATAATTTAACTATACATAATTTAGCTAGGGTGGAAAAGGTAACTTAAATGAAAATGTAGTTTTAGCTCCAGTTCACCTTCATCTTAGTGCATCGCCTGAAGTCTGACGCTGTCTCAGATTTCACTCATGGAATCTGGATTCAAGATCGTGTAAAGAAATAAAAAAGACAACTAGGCTACAAAATATAGTGCAATCTAGGTGAAGATGCATTCTCATTGTCTTATCAGGTACACAACTGAGTGCACCGCGATTGTTTAGACACGATCTATAAGCAAGGTAGAGTAACCGAGTCTTCTACACATAATGTAGCCATGGTGGGAAGGGTTAATTATAATTGAATGCTGAGACGGATCCCTGGAATGGATCTCTTCAGAAGAACATGACTGGAGACTGCAGTAGTCAAGTCTGTGACGGCATTAGACACTCCACAAAGAGGCAGGTGAACTGGAGCTTAACTCTTGAACTAGTTGTTTTACTATGATCTAACTAATAGTTATCTATTTTATGGTTGGTTTATATGTTTATATTTATGATTGTAACTTTTACTATAACTCTCATTTAAATCCTCATGAAAACTAGTGCGGCCGAAAATGAGTTATTCCTAAAAATAATCGTTTATTGACATAGACGTAATCCAGGTTGTGGGCTTATACAAGGCAAAATGGCTATCGGCTATTACACAACTACTCTAGATTAATTACCATGTTGTTTTTATATTTCCCCATAAACATTAAAAGCATAATATTTGCACAGGCTATATTATAAATTGGTTTAAAATTCTGAAAGAAATGTGTTACTTCCAACGCAAATTGGCCTTTACCTCAATTAATATTAATAAGGAATATTAGACCAATAAGCTTAAAAAGCGAGATAACTTAATGGACTTAACAGTAAATATATATTTTAGTCTTTCCGTCTCTTAGTTGTATCTTATTTCTCAATTCTCTAACCTGTTCGTATTTGTCACCTTTTAAGACATTGTTTAAGAGTTACGCATGAATAAGTGTTGCCGATCATAAATAAGTGAATAAGTGTAGTGTTCATAAATTATCAAAATGTAATATGTTGTTAGTAGGTTCTACCAGCGTATATTGCAATTTAAACTATTGAACGCAACGTTTTTAAAGGATATTCATCTATAAATGGCTTTTATTGAAATTCTAGGCTTCCAACCATTGACCTATCGGTTACAATGCTGTGAACTTGCAGGTATATTAAGATTATATATATATACATATATATATATATATATATATATATATACATTAAATTGTATAAATGGCAATAGCCTTATTTTAATTTCAATAAACATTGAATCGCAAAAAGTACTTGCTTCCGCCGGGATATATATATATATTGTTAAAGTGTACAAGCACATTTAATATAATGTATAAAAACGTATCCTGTTGGCCAGGTTACTTTAAAATATGTTCGCAACGTCGGGTGGTACTAAAAGAGTGGCTGTAAAAGCTCCTTTTCCTTATGGGATTTAGCTAATAAAAGAGTACCAATATTTCATGAGCTACGAGTAACCATTATGATGTAAATGAGTTCCATTACATATTTCATGAGTTATGGGTGGTTTACTTCCTCTTTTGAAAATTTTCCCCCACTTTCCTACCACAATTCATTACCGCAGATGAGTTTTAATCTTGAATATCCAATCCGCACCACACAAAAGCTCTTTGTGAAGCCTGTTAACTCTGCATACCTGATAACGCGTGGGTATTGTCAATCGTGTTACAATAGAGAAACTTATTATATCCTTTAGTGCCACCAGTCAAACCAGACCGTTACAGGTATAATATAATTTAAAACTATCGTTGTTATTGTTTCATAAAGTTGTGTTGACTAGCAATTACAAAGCGTGTTTATGGGCAAGAAGAAACAAACACAGGCTAGGGTACAACGAATAGCTCGGCATTGTTTATTTTACGCTCGAGCTGAAAAAGCAAAACATACACAAATCCAGCGCTAATTGTTATTTCGGCGGATTTACCAGGATATCACGCTGTTGTGAACATTACCGGTTACTCTCCACTGGTGACGTGTAACCGTTGGCGTTATATCACGTGTAGCTGTCACACAATGGGTATTTATTAACCAATCTATTAAAACACACCAATAGAACTGAAGAAGTATGAATGTACAAATAGAAGTAATGTACAATGTTGGCGAAACAAAACAAAGTGATAGAAGAGATGTTTTGATAACAACGAAGTAACAATAACAATAACTAAAGTGCTCTGAAACGTATTATTACCAATTATGTCTTTTATTCTCAGATTTAAAAGTATCAACAAGTTTTTATTCTATTAATAGCTGCTGTGTTTCTTGTAATACTACTTCATGTCGTGATATTTTTCTTGCTGTCAAACATAATTAATTTAGACATTTATAATTAAATGCCTGGGAAAATTTTGATGCTATTTACCATTATCACTTGTAATCCAACATGTGAGTATTATATAGTAATTTGATGCATAAGCATTGCTCGTAAATATTTTAATCCTTTGGATATAGATCCCGCAATGTTATTGATTTTATAACAAACTCGACTTGCTGATAAAAAGAAACAGACCTCGGTCTTTTGACCACCAACTGGAAACATTTCAACGTCTCCTCTCTCTTACAGGTCCACTATTGTGGGACTGTAATCCTACTCTGTAAAGCTTTGCCTGTGCATTGCATCGTCAAAAAAGTTCTTCTTTATGCTCCTTGAAACAAAATCCGTAAATATTAACTTGAATGTATTGAGTTCGTTTCACCGCCCTCTTTTACTGTACCCATTGTATGATGTGGAGTTGTGATTTTGCCATTCATCATTTTTTTTTATTGCTTCCTAATTATTACTATTATTTACCGATTTTCTTCATTGAATCATATTGTATCATAAAATAACTTGACCAACCTATCTGAGAAAGGGGGTAACTCAAAGCATCAAAAATTACTTTAGCTTTGAAGAACTTAAATATACCCCTTATATTGTTTATTTTTATGAATAACTCCTAAATCTGTTATATATTCAATTGATATTAATGTTCGCACGATCTAAATTAGTAAAAAATGTACTAAACGTTTTAAAAACAATTTATAACATTGCCAAACAAAATACTTTCTTTAGTATTTGATAAGGATTACAAGATTTGATGGCGAAGATAAATTCGATAACGAAACGCTTTTAAAAAAAAAAAAACTCGTGTATAGAGTAAACAAGGTGAAATATTACACACTAGCACCAGATAAACTTTCGCTTGTAGCCAAAAGCTTAATTTGCCAATTTAAACCATAATTTTGATCATAAAATTCAATAAATAAGTAAAGAGTAGTGCAAATATAAAAAAATAAAAAATTGTTTTCAATTATAAAAAATGACATGAACTGAGTTTGATTCTGAAATTTTGTGATCCGAAATCCTCGAAAATGTGACTTTGTTCTAATGATCGAAGTTTAATCACATAAAAACTAACTAACAAAACTCTTTATATTCAATGTAATGGCATAATTTTATCAAAACGTTTTTTAATTATAATGATATCATATTGAACAGAGTGCGTACTTAATAAAAAGAGACGACCTAGTACACACACACACACACACACATACACAACACATACACACACATATACACACATACATACTAAATATGACTCGGAATATTGAGTTTATTTTCGTGATAAACTGAACCATTGGAATTGAATCTGTACATTACAAAATATAAAATTCCACTGTAAACAATAATTATTTTAATTATAATGTGCTGTATATTGCGTTATTTAGTATCTGAATGCATATCAAAATAATTTTTTTTTTCTGACTTAAGAAAGAATTCTTCTTAATTGACAAAGAAAGAAAAGAACATAGGAAACTTGTTTTAAGGATCTCAGCTTTGCTAATGCAGTTTATGTTTTTTTATTTACTGGATGTCACTAATTAAAAACAACAAAATTATTTTTCTATTATAAATCATTAAGCAGTAACATGAATGTTATATGTATTTAATTCATATAACTTTGTCAGTATTGTTAGCCACAAATAGGACAAAAGTGAAGAGCTTAGTTTACGTTCAGATTACAGTGGTGAGAAGTTGATTTTCTTTAATCACATATTCTTTACTCTTACTAATACTAGGATAATAATAAAAGCAGTTCGCTTACAAATTAGAGGTAACACAATACATATTAAAATAAAATAATCATTGTTTCTTGATAATAATTAAAAGTTTAAATGTTTATTTTCATGAAATACAAAAGACGCTTACTTTGTCCTGGTTATTACTCAAACCTTCAGTTTAGTGACAGATGCATTAGGAGCACTTAGACTTAATAACTTTAAAGGAATGTTTCTGAGCTTCTTATAAGGTTCTTATAAATACAGCTATTAAAATATTACATCTGGAAGCTACACAAAACTCATTACGCCTTATTTTACCTTACCGTGCTTGGAAAATAAGACCTGAAATTAGGCGACAAATTGGAGAGATATCTCATAAATTACTAAAGATTGGTCTCTGTCTTTAAATGTAATCTGAAATTATTTTGTTTAAATAGAAAAAAAACATATAAACTATATTAAATGCTAGAGTTGCATGAGTGGATAACGGCTTTATATAATTTATTAAAGATGGCCTACAAATTATGAATAAATGAAAAATTCAGGAAAGAAAAATTTCATTTACAATCAAGATTTGTCTTTTAGGAAAAACATATTAGTAATATTTCATGATACTACATCGTTCCTCTTCTACTTATTCATTTAGTAAGTTTGTTGCTAGAAATACTCGTACATATGAAAATGTGTGATTTTTAAATGCACATGTATTTTTAAAGATTATATAATAAGTATCTGTCTCCTTCAATATCTATAACGCATGCATGGATATTCCCTAAGTTGTGAACTAATTAGTACACAAATAACTGCAACTATGCGAGCTCAACTTCGAATATGCTTACACATTGCCATATTACGCTAAAGTAAGTATAGCAATAGTAAACATTATAATTATTCAATACTTACTTTTGAAAACCTATTGCGGCCCGAGATGAAATAATGTCCAAAACCATCTACGGTATGAGTAACTGGGCGAGAATGGTTCACTAAAGGCAGTAACATCGCTTTGATGTTGATTGTGCTGGTATTAGTCGGAGAACTGTACCTAAACAATGATTGTGTGCTTTGCAGTCAGCAGTACTGGCCTAAGTACTTACAAGCCCCAATATACTTACATAGTGTCACATGAAACTTGCCACTTTGATACTACTTCCGTAATTTGTAATGGAAACGAACCAACAGACAAAATAGTTGTCACAGATGTTCATAATTACATATCCAAAAAAGTTCCAAAATGATATTATAAAAAAGTTTTCAGCGATAAGAACCATTACCTTCTAATACAAAGTTTTATAACCTTATTATTTGTAAATTTATATTTGATGGATTTATTTTTCAGTTTTTTGGCAGAACAACTTGTGAATATGTATATAATATTTATTTATTTAAATCAAGAGTGCTGTCTTGATTCAAACTTGGGAAATCTTGGAGTTCTGTTTGGTTTATTTCAAATATCTGTTATATACAACTTAAACTTATTAAAATTATTAAGATTTCCTCGTTTCAAGTGAATTTTAATCTTTGAAGTTTTTTAAGTTATTTTATTAAAGAAAGGTTTCTTGTACTTCTCTCTACAATTCAGATATTATCAATATTATTTACCATATCTGTCTACCTATAGTGGTCGAGATGATTACGGGTTGCCACCAGATTGTTTGCATACCGTCAAAACAAGATAGATTGATTTTTACATGATAGCACTACTCGGGATTGAAATTGTTACTTATATGCTACAATTTGTATTCAGGTACACAAACCAAGTTTTATCAACTTTTATGGTTAACCTGTATAGCAAACACCTGGTTTATCAATAATAAAGATTTTACATACACAATCATAAGTTATATACATATCACCATAATATTGAAGAGCCACAGTCGTAATTCACATCTATATTAAGAGTATTATATGGGAAATATAATTCTTTGTTTGAAGGTTATTTTTGACGATGGAAGGATTGTGAAGAAAACAGGATTTTTCCAGACATTTGCCATCGTTTAGTGAAACAAGAAAACAGTAACACTACGTTTCGAGATCTGCAATCTGATCTCTTCTTCAGGTAAAGAACTAACCTAATACATTATTACAATTTTAACCTAGTTTGGAAAATATAATGATGTCTGTTTGTGTCTTCTACTCAATCACGTAAAACTAGCGAACCGATCGAAATGAAATGTACACATGGCTTTTCTTAGGGTGTCTGGTTAACATATAGGCCTATTCCTATTTTGAAAACTCCTCTGAGATAAGACCCATTCATTTTTAAAGTACATTATCTCTCAATTATTCATTAAATTTATTGATTTGGCTTATTCAGAAAATAATGTTAATAATTTATACACGTTAAATCAGGTGACAGTAAATATTTGTTGTTATTCATCTGTAAAAGTGTGTTACGCTTTACGATTTCATGTTATTTCCGTAAAATTTTCTTTGTCTGCGTTTTTTTATTAAACTTTTAATGAACTACAATAAAATCCCATCGTTTATTACATCATAAGTGTTGGACTTCGACGTTAGTCTCCAGGTAGATCCAGTTTTCTCCAGACTGGTCTGAAATAGTTCAACTTTTACTCAAATCAATGGAGCTATTAAAGAAAGCACCATTGGAAAAGAAATTCGAGAAATTTCAAAGACTCTTATAAACAAAGTGTTAATATTCGACTTCAGCCCCATCTTTAGGATTATATCTAAAATTTGTTAAGAAATCTTATCCAATCTGTTCCAATCGGAACATCTTTTAGTGACTATCACTTATCTTAGGATTGTGGTACCCATGTGTATTTTTTTCAAATAAAATTGCGTGCGAAGCCACGGGTAGTAAGTAATAACCAAGCTAGTAAAAAACTAAGCGTAAGACAAAAGAACACTTTGTTTCTGCTAGTATTTTATTACTATACAGTTTAATTATGAAAGAAATAGTAGCTAGCTATATGTTTCCGTACTTAAAGATATTAATCCTATGTTTAAACGGAAAAATACGGTGAAGAGCTAATAAATTGTATTGCATCATGTTTATAACTAAAGTTTTAGTTAAGAATAAATCAAGTTATTCCATTCTTATGAATCATATATCTCTCTGAAGCCATGCTCTTGAAGTTAATCAATTTTACAGTGCCATAAAACAGACTTGGTTTAATTAAAGTGAACTTTAGTTGATATAAACAACGCATTATTACTTTTACTAACACACTGCCATCATTATAAGTCTTGTTTGGCATTTGTTGTGAATAAGCTTAACGCAGTGTTATATAATATGTTATAGTATAATGTTCAACTATTTTCAAATTGAAAGTAATTGTAGTTTTTTTTGGATTAAAAGTGATTTTTTTATAGATTTTTAACTGTTTTATCAATTAATAATTAGGGTAAAGGTAAATTTAAAGTATATTTATCTCTCTGTTAGATTCTTTTGGTAGTACTATGTTAAGTATTTCTTACGTTTGTATTACAAATGGTATTCACAAAAGGGTATCAAAACTTCTGTGGGTGATATTTATCATCATTTCAAGCAAAAATTGTCCTAACACGTAGATGGAAATATGTATCGTTTAGCCGATAGCTGCTATTTTGTATTTTCTTCAATACATATCTCTAGAATTATTGTAGCTAAGGAAAACAAATCTGACACATAGATTTGAATAGATAAGAAGAAAATAAAAAATAGTGTTATTTTCTTTAATATTAACAATTGGCGTCTGTTGAAATTATTTAATGTCAAAGAACAAAAGTCATTAAAATTAAAACGGGACCGGTTTCGAAGAAATCCGTCAGTGCATAAACGAACACGACCACTTTAAAGGTACACTTGTAAATGCTGGGAGCCACAAATATTTTTCTTTTCATGGGCATCAGCAGTTTTACGTAAGTTTCAAACATTTTACAAGATACTAATTATATTTACATTCTTATAGCAATTCCAACGGTACATATATTTTTACAAAATCCGCCAACGCATAAGCGAACAAGACGCCTTAAAGTTACGCTTGCACAATTGCAGCGCAACAAACAACTATAACGATAACCCTAAAACAAGTATGTATATTGAAATATAAAATTGTTGCTTGATGCAATTATTAAATGTTAACTATGTTATATAATCGGTTAAGACAATTATTTCACCATAAATAATAATTGTATTGTTTAGTGTTAATGTGTCAAGATTCACAATACAATTTTTTAAATAAAATAGATTTTTTCCTGTCTAGAGAAAACACCTCACAATTATGGTGAGGAAGTATTGACAACATTTTAACATCACCGCAGCCGCAGCCGCATTACAATTGTAAAGCGGACGTCTTGAACAACGAACCAATTTAAATTGTCCAGTCTCGTTTGTTTTGATTTTAGATTCTTACAGCTACTTCAGTATTCAAAGATGTACTGTTTTAAAGCCAGAAATATACATTCTAAAAGTTTACTCCTTGGAGTAAAGGAAGCATTAATGCCAAATTTCCGTGCTGAACTATCAACGTTGAACTGCCGGAAAATGTCCATTGTTTAATGATACAGGAAATCAGTAACACTGCATTTCAAGATCCGCAATCGGATCCCTTCCAGGTGAATGAATAAGCTAGGTTTTTAGTTATGTGGTAGGTTAGCTATTCACCTGATGAAGAGATCAGATTACTGATCTCGAAATGTAATGTTACTGATTTGTTTATCAAGGAACGATGTGAAATGTCCGTAAAATCCTTTTTTTGCAAGTACTTTATGTTTGGTTTTGTAACTATTTTCTCTTGTAGCCAATACTTCCGGAGCCTTACATTGTGTGTGCCTAGTAATAAGTTTAACAAAACTCGCACATATTAAGCACTTTGTTTCATCAATGTAGAATGAGAGAAAACTATACACTATACATGGAATTTCATAGGTAACAGCGGAATTGTTTTTAAAATTTGTAACCCGGTTTTATTACAAATTTGTTATTATGGCTTTATAATATCCTCCATATATTCTATAATTTATTGGATGAAGAAAGATAAGATATTCTTCAAGATAGAACAGAATTAATTTGTAATAGATTTTGTAAGTGTCACATTCTGGGATCAACCTTACTTAATTTATTATAAAACCCTTTTTTCATCATTTTTTTAAACTGCACTCAATCTCTAGTTGTCTCTCGTTTACTGTTTTCAACAAGTCCATATCTCTAAATTTTTTTTTAGGTTTAAGAACAAATATTTTAAAGTATAAAAATTGAATAAATCAATATTAATTCGATACCATTGTAACTTAGCAAGGATATTTACAGAAGGCATTTCGTTGCACGCATCAAGTCAAACACGGAGAAGATGTTGGTTAAGCAATTTTTGGCCAATAGAATCTCGTTGTCGTTGGAGATCAAACCGTTAGATAGAGCTGTACGCATTACCCCAACTAGGGCAGGACATTCAATCAAAATTGTGATCAGGAGACCATGCTGCAAGTAATAGCACTCAGACTCTCCTTGTGGTTGGGGACCAAACCATCAGATAGAGCTGAAACGCATTACCCCAACTAGGGCAGGACATCAATCAAAATTGTGATCAGGAGACCATGCTGCTAGTAATGAACACTCAGACTCTCCTTGTGGTTGGGGACTAAACCGTCAGATTGAGATGGACGCATTACGCCTAATTAGGACAGGACATCAATCAAAATTGTGATCAGGAGACCATGCTGCTAGTAATGAACACTCAAACTCTCCTTGTGGTTGGGGACCTAACCGTCAGATTGAACTGGACGCATTACGCCTAATTAGGACAGGACATCAATCAAAATTATGATCAGGAGACCATGCTGCAGGTCACGGGCATTTATACTGCATTGGTATATGGCTTAAATTAATAAGGCTTATCATTTTGCTCATAAATACTTTGAGTAAGCCGATAAGTATTATAATTATTTCAATGTTTGTATTCATATTCCTTAATTATTTAAATACACCACATGTGTTTAAGTTATGTTTAAAACATAAAGTGTAACTAATTCTGTTTATTGTCATTTCCGAACCTGAGTAACTTCATTGTTACATACTGCTGTATCCAGTTACTCGTAAACAGCTTACACAGTGTATTATTTTACATTTATTGTAATTAACTTATGGTACTTAGAGTTCCACTCTTCAATACCGCCAGTAAAATCAAACAATATGACTGGGGATATATGGGGAAAGGATAATACATATTATCCTTTACTGAATAATAAAATTAAATAGCAGACATTTTCCTCAGAATTTCCCCTGCGCCTTTCTTAACGAAACAGTTTACTTGCAAACGTTTTTCAAGTCTGTGACTACTACTTATCTTCTCATCTAATTTTATAAAATTTATAATATCTGTGGAATATCTACCAAACATGCTTTCTTTTTATACATTTGTATACCGAATAGTCAATTTTGATAATACAAAATTTTGGACAATTTTAATGTTACTCATTTAAAATAAATACAAGTAGAGGTGTTAATCTTTACAGCTAACTTTTATTCCAGTATACAATTTGTGAAGTTTTATATTAAATGTTTTCTGTAAAAGAATCCGACGGGTGTTTTATGAAATAAAATAATAGTTGTTATAACCAAAAACAACACTTCTCTAAATCCCATCATCTACAAAAACCATGATGGGTAACTTGTAAAATTCTTAAATAATAAAAAATCATTTACCAGCAGTTGAAGTAAAACATACCCTACTGAACGTAACATTCTTCAATTGAACCCGAAACAATACTGTATATATATATATATATAACCCAAACATTTTATCAATAAAACTTATCGTCCAGGAGCCTATCCTGTATGTAAGCACACAACATGGCGTTTTTTAATCTGACGGAGCAGTCCTGAAAAATCAAAACAACAGTCAGACGCGATATTTTTTATTAAGGTCGAAATTGAACGGTATGAAAAGGATGAAACATATGAAATGATAAAAATACGTTTTACATCAGTTTTTCTTAGCTTGGCACAAACAAAACCAACCGCTAGACACGTAAATACATGTAAAATTGGCGTTAAACTAACCATATACTGATCGTTAAAACTTTCAGGTGAGTTTCAGACTCACATAATTTAACTATACACAATTTAGCTAGGGTGAAAAAGGTAAGTTAAATTTTAATGGAGTTTAGTTCCAGTTCACTTTCCTCTTGGTGCAAAGTATGAAGTCTGACGCTGTGTCAGATTTCACTCATGGAAAATGGATTCGAGTTCGTGTGATGAGGTAAAAAAATGAGAGGTTCAAAATGATCTCTTTAAATCGGTTTCGATATCAAAGACACTCAGTCTACAAAATATAGTGCAAATCTAGGTGAAGATGCATTCTCATTGCCTCATCTTGTGTACACAATTGAGTGCACTACGATGGTTTAGGCACTATGTATAAGCACGGTGGAGCAACTGAGTCTTCTAAATTTAATATAATGTAGCCATGGTTGGAAGGGTTGATTCAATGTGGATGTTGAGACAGATCTCTGGAATAGATCTCTTCAAACGAGCATAACTGGAGATTCCAGTAGTCATGTCTGTGAAGTCCAGACATCAGACACTGCCACAAATGCAGGTGAAGGTGGAGCCTCTTGAACTAGTTGTTTGACAATGATTTAACTAATAGTTATCTATTTTATGGTTGGTTTATATGTTTATATTTATGTTTTAACCCTTACTATAACTCTCGTTTCCACCTATAATGAAAACTAGTGTGGCCGAAAACTGTTTATTTCCAAAAAATAATCCTTTATCGACATTGAGGTAATCCAGGTTGTGGGCTTATACAACGCAAAATGGCTATCGGCTATTACACAACTACTCTAGATTAATTACCATGTTGTTTTTATATTTCCCATAAGCGTTAAAAGCATAATATTTGCACAGGCTATATTATAAATTGGTTTAAAATTCTGAAAGAAATCTTTTACTTCCAACGCAAACTAGCCTTTACCTTAATTAATATTAATAAGGAATATTATACCAATAAGCTTAAAAAGCGAGATAACATAATGGACTTAACAGTAAATATATATATTTTAGTCTTTCCATCTCTTAGCTGTATCTCATTTCTCAATTCTCTAACCTGTTTGTATTTGTCAGCTTTTAAGACATTGTTTAAGAGTTACGCATGAATAAGTGTTGCCGATCATAAATAAGTGAATAAGTGTAGTGTTCATAAATTATCAAAATGTAATATGTTGTTAGTAGGTTCTACCAGCGTATATTGCAATTTAAACTATTGAACGCAACGTTTTTAAAGGATATTCATCTATAAATGGCTTTTATTGAAATTCTAGGCTTCCAACCATTGACCTATCGGTTAGAATGCTGTGAACTTGCAGGTCTGTTAAGACTATTTATATATATATATATAATATATATATATATATATATTGTTAAAGTGTACAAGCACATTGAATATAATGTATAAAAACGTATCCTGTTGGCCAGGTTACTTTAAAATATGTTCGCAACCTCGGGTGGTACTAAAAGAGTGGCTGTAAAAGCTCCTTTTCCTTATGGGATTTAACTAATAAAAGAGTACCAATATTTCATGAGGTACGAGTAACCATTATGATGTAAATGAGTTCCATTACATATTTCATGAGTTATGGGTGGTTTACTTCCTCTTTTGAAAATTTTTCCCCACTTCCGACCACAATTCATTACCGCAGATGAGTTTTAATCTTGAATATCCAATCCGCACCACACAAAAGCTCTTTGTGGAGCCTGTTAAACTCTGCATACCTGATAACGCGTGGGTATTGTCAATCGTGTTACAATAGAGAAACTTATTATATCCTTTAGTGCCACCAGTCAAACCAGACCGTTACAGGTATAATATAATTTAAAACTATCGTTGTTATTGTTTCATAAAGTTGTGTTGACTAGCAATTACAAAGCGTGTTTATGGGCAAGAAGAAACAAACACAGGCTAGGGTACAACGAATAGCTCGGCATTGTTTATTTTACGCTCGAGCTGAAAAAGCAAAACATACACAAATCCAGCGCTAATTGTTATTTCAGCGGATTTACCAGGATATCACGCTGTTGTGAACATTACCGGTTACTCTCCACTGGTGACGTGTAACCGTTGGCGTTATATCACGTGTAGCTGTCACACAATGGGTATTTATTATTAACCAATCTATTAAAACACACCAATAGAACTGAAGAAGTATGAATGTACAAATAGAAGTAATGTACAATGTTGGCGAAACAAAACAAAGTGATAGAAGAGATGTTTTGATAACAACGAAGTAACAATAACAATAACTAAAGTGCTCTGAAACGTATTATTACCAATTATGTCTTTTATTCTCAGATTTAAAAGTATCAACAAGTTTTTTATCTATTAATAGCTGCTGTGTTTCTTGTAATACTACTTCATGTCGTGATATTTTTCTTGCTGTCAAACATAATTAATTTAGACATTTATAATTTTAAATGCCTGGGAAAATTTTGATGCTATTTACCATTAGCACTTGTAATTCAACATGTGAGTATTATATTGTAATTTGATGCATAAGCATTGCTCGTAAATATTTTAATCCTTTTGGATATAGACCCGCAATGTTATTGATTTTATCAAAAAAACTCGACTTGCTGATAAAAAGAAACAAACCTCGGCCTTTTGACCACCAACTGGAAACATTCCAACGTCTCCTCTCTCTCTTACAGGTCCACTATTATGTGGACTGTAATCCTACTCTGTAAAGCTTTGCCTGTGCATTGCATCGTCAAAAAAGTTCTTCTTTATGCTCCTTGGAACAAAATCCGTAAATATCAACTTGAATGTATTGAGTTCGTTTCACCGCCCTCTTTTACTGTACCCATTGTATGATGTAGAGTTGTGATTTTGCCATTCATCATTTTTTATTGCTTCCTAATTATTACTATTATTTACCAATTTTCTTCATTGAATCATATTGCCATCATAAAATAACTTGACCAACCTATCTGAGAAAGAGGGTAACTCAAAGCATCAAAAAATTACTTTAGCTTTGAAGAACTTAAATATACCCCTTATATTGTTTATTTTTATGAATAACTCCTAAATCTGTTATATATTCAATTGATATTAATCTCGCACGATCTTAACTAGTAAAAAATTTACTAAACGTTTTAAAAACAATTTATAACATTGCCAAACAAAATACTTTCTGTATTATTAGATGGGGGATTACAAGATTTGATGGCGAAGATAAAATTCGATAACGAAACGCTTTTATTAAAAGAAAACTGAGTGTATAGTAAACAAGGTATAATATAACACACTAGCACCAGATAAACTTTCGCTTGTAGCCAAAGCTTAATTTGCCAATTTAAACTATAATTTTTATCATAAAATTCAATAAATAAGTAAAGAGAAGTGCAAATATAAAAAATTAAAACATTTTTGTTTTCAATAACATTATAAAAAAAATGACATGAACTGAGTTTGATTCTGAAATTTTGTGATCCGAAATTCTCTAAAATGTGACTTTGTTCTAATGATCGAAGTTTAATCACATAAAAAACTAACTAACTAAACTCTTGATATTCAATGTAATAGCATAATTTTATCAATACGTTATTTAATTATAATGATATCATATTGAACAGATATAGTGCATACTTGATAAAAAGAGACGACGTAGTACACACACACACACACACACATACACAACACATACACACACATATACATACCTACATAAATATATGACTCGGACAGCATTGAGTTTGTTTTTGCGATAACACTGAACCATTGAAAATTGAATCTGTACATTACAAAATATAAAATTACACTGTAAGCAATAATTATTGTAATTATATCGTGCTGTATATTGCTATTTAGTATCTGAATGCATATAAAAAATTAATTTTTTTTTCCTAACTTTCTTCTTAAGAAAGAATTCTTCTTAATTGAAAAAGAAAGAAAAGAACATAGGAAGCTTGTTTTGTTAAAGGATCTCAGCTTTGCTAATGCAGTTTATGTTTTTTTTTATTTACAGGATGTCACTAATTAAAAACAACAAAACTAGTTTTCTATGAAAATAATTAAGCAGTAACATGAATGTTATATGTATTTAATTCAAATAACTTTGTCAGTATTGTTACCCACAAATAGGACAAAAGTGAAGAGCTTAGTTTACGTTCAGATTACAGTGGTGAGAAGTTGATTTTCTTTAATCACATATTCCTTATACTTACTAAAAACTAGGATAATAATAAAAGCAGTTCGCTTACAAATTAGAGGTAACACAATACATATTAAAATAAAATTAATCATTGTTTCTTTATAATAATTAAAAGTTTAAATGTTTATTTTCATGAAATACAAAAGACGCTAACTTTGTCCTGGTTATTAGCCTACTCAAACCTTCAGTTTAGTGACAGATGCATTAGGAGCACTTTAGACTTAATAACTTTAAAGGAATGTTTCTGAGCTTCTTATAAGGTTCTTATAAATACAGCTATTAAAATATTACATCTTGAAGCTACACAAAACTCATTACGCCTTGTTTTACATTACCGTGCTTGGAAAATAAGACCTGAAATTAAGACGACAAATTGGAGAGATATCTCATCAATTACTAAAGATTGGTCTCTGTCTTTAAATGTAATCTGAAATTAATTTTGTTTAAAATAGAAAAAAAAAAACATATAAAACTATATTAAATGCTAGAGTTGCATGAGTGGATAACGATTTTATGTAATTTATTAAAGATGGCCTACAAATTATGAATAAATGAAAAATTTCAGGAAAGAAAAAAATTTCATTTAGAATTAAATTTCGTCTTTAGAAACATTTTAGTACTATTTCGTGATACTACATCGTTTCTCGTCTTCTATTATTCATTTAGTAAGTTTTTTGATAGAAATACATATGAAAATGTGTGATTTTAAAACGCATTTGTAAATATAAAAGATTATATAATAAGTATCTGTCTCCTTCCATATCTATAACGCAAGCATGGATATTTTTAAGTTGTGAACAGTACACAAATTAGTACAGCAAATAACTGCAAATATGCGAGCTCAACTTCGAATAGCTTACACATTGCCATATTACGCTGAAGTAAGTACAGCAATAGTAAACAGTATAATTATTCAATACTTACTTTCGAAAAACGTATTGCGGCCCGAGATGAAATAATACTCAAAACCCATCTACGATATGAGTAGCTGGGCGAGAATGGTTCACTAAAGGTAGTAACATCGCTACACTGTTGATTGTGTTGATATTACTCGGACAACTGTACAAGAAACAATGATTGTGTGCTTGGCGGTCTGCAGTACTACACCAAGTACTTACAAGCTCTAATATATTTTGATAACGTCACATGAAACTTGTCACCGCATTGATACTATTGCAGAATTTGTAATGGAAAGGAACATTCAGATAAAATAGTCCTGACAGATGTTCAGAATTTCATATCCACAAACATTCTGAAGCATATTATCCTAAATTATTATTATCAATGCCTTATTATTTGTAACGTATGAAAGTTCCAGCTGATAAAGTTGGTTTTTTACAGTAGATGGAAGAGACCAATATATAGCCTACATTTATCTACACATTTACACTTCAACTTTGGTGGTATAAATGGGGCTAGCGTCCACTGGCAAGTGAAAAACCAAAGTTCGAATCTTGGCAGAGGATACTTTTTCGTTAATGTTTATCATATTATATACTTCAATTTAAAGGCCTTGATGAGAAAAACCTGACAACACCAAGTTAACTAAATATATACACATAATCGGTACCTTTAGAATAAAGGTAAATTCAATTCCCCTATTCCGATGGTATCAACTTTTTTTACCTTATATGTACACTTCTAGTAGTATAGAAGATCAAGATTTGGCCACCAGATTGTTTGTGCAGCCTTCAAAAACAAGATAGATTAATTTTTCCATCAAACTCGGGATTTTAATTGCTACTTATCTGCTGCAATCAGCATTCAGAGACAAGTTTTATCAACTTATTTTCAAAGTGTATAGCAAACAATTCAATAATAAACATCTTTAACAGACTATTATGAGTTATGTTAATAAAATTATAAAGCACAGTTAAATTCAATACCTCATTATATCTACACTATTACAGGATAAATTTAATGGTTTCTTTCTGTGTGTTTATTTGTGTATTTTACTCATTCACGTAAAAAGTACTTCACGATGGACTGTCTTAGGGTGCCTGATTAACAACATAAAGGCCTATTCCTATTATGAACATCCCTCCCGGATACACCCCATTCGTCTTGAAAACTACCGTATCTCTCAATTATTCTTTATATTTATTGATAGGGATATTCTGCAAATTCTTTTATTAATTTATACACATTTAAACAGATGATAGTAAATATTTGTTGTTATTGATCTGTAAAATACTATTTAAGAAAGTACCATGAAATATTGGAAATAAATTTGAGAAATTTCAAAGATGCTTTATAAATAAAGCTTTAATATCCAACTTCAGCCATCCATTCCCATCTTTTAAGTTAAATCTAAAACTGGTTAAGAGATTAGAATATATTTCAGTGACTATAACTTGTCTCAGTATTGTTTCAGATACCGTTTTAAAAAGCATATGCTTGTGAATTTTCTTATTCAAACTAAAATTGCGTGTGAAGCCACGGGTAACAGCTAGTAAACAACTAAGCGTATGACAAAAGGATACTTTGTTTCTGCTCTATTTTAGTATGTAACTAGCTACATGTTTCCGCAAATTAAAAATATTATATTTCTACGTTTAATCAGAAAATTATTGTGAAGAGCTTAGAAATTTAACTGAATCGCATTATAACAAAAGTTTAAGTTCACGATAAATCAAGTTACTCCCTTCTTACGAACCGTATATCTCTCTCAAACCAGGCCGTAGAAGTTTGTCTCTTATACAGCGCCGTAAACAGACTTGGTTTAATTAAACCGAACTTTAGTTGAATATAAACATTGCATTATTACTTCAGACTAAAGCTGTAATTATTATGCGTCTTGGTTGTACTTTGTTGTGAATACGTTTAAGGCATTGTTATAAGATATGTTATAGTATAATTAATTTACAGGGTAAAGGTAAATTTACAGTATATTTATCTCTGTTACATTTTATTAGTAGTATTTTTTAAGTTTACTCGTACGTTTTTATTACACAGGGAGTTCACAAAAAAGGTGTCACAAACTTCTGTTGGTGATATTAATCATCATTTCAAGCAAAAACTGTACCTATACATATAAGGACTAAAAATGTACCGTTCAGCCGCTAGCCGCCATTTTGTAATTTTTTTAAATTAATATTATTTTCTAGAACTATTTAAGCAAAAAAAAAAAACCAAACTTGTGGCACATAAATTTGAATAGGAAAGAGGGAAAATAAATAAGAAAAATTATTGTGTTATTTTCTTTCATATTAACAAATGGCGTCTCGTTTAAAAAATTTAAAGACCAATAACAAAATAACAAAAATAACTGTATGGTTATTACAATTTACTAGACACCTATTTGAACAATTTCATTAAAATTCCAACGGTACCCTGTTTTCAACGAAATCTGTCAACGTAATAAGCGTTAAAAACGACTGATTACTCTCAACATTTTTGGCATTGAAAGTATGTATATTGAAAAATAATGTATTTGTTGTTTTTGATTGAGCAATTATAAAATTTTGACCATGTTATATTATCGTTAAGACAATTATTTCGCCACAAAATAATAATTGTATTGGTTGGTGTTAAAGTTTTTAAAACATAAAATATATTATATATAAAATAAAATAAAAAAATGTTATTTTTTTCTCTGTCTAAAGAAAACATTTCACAACTATGGTGAGGAAGTATTGACAACATTTTAACATCGCAGCCGCAGCCGCGCATTACAATTGTAAAGCGGTCGTCTTGAACAACGAATGAATTTAAATTGACCAGTTTCGTTTGTTTTGATTTCAGATTCTTACAGCTACATCAGTATTCAAAGATGTACTGTTTTAAAGCCAGAAAATATACATTCTAAAAGTTTACTCCTTAGAGTAAAGGGAACATATCTGTGCTGATCTATCAACGCTGAAACTGCCGGAAAATGTTCCATTGCTTAGTGATACAGGAAATCAGTAAAACTACATTTCGAGCTCCGCAATCGTATTTCTTACTCAGGTGAATAAATAACCTAGATTTTAGTTATGTGGTAGGTTAGCTTATTCACCTGATGAAGAGATCAGATAACTGATCTCTAAATGTTACTGATTTTACTTTCACTGATTACTGATTTTTTTTATTTTTTTATTTTTTTATTTTTTTTTTACGAACTGTTACTGATTTTTTTATCAATGAAAAATTTACATAAATTTTTTTTATGTGAAATGTCCGTAAAATCCTGTTTTTGCAAGTAACTGTTTTAATATTTGGCTTTGTAAACTATTTCTTCTTGTAGCCAATACTTCCGGAGCCTTACGTTGTGTGTGCCTAGTAATAAGTTTAACAAAACTCGCACATATTAAGCGCTTTGTTTCATCAATGTAGAATGAGGCAAAACTCCATGGAATTTCATAGGCAACAGTGGACTTGTTTTAAAAAGTTTTTCTTTTAATTTTAAACCTGCTTGGAATGCAGATTTGTTTTTTATGGCTCCAAAATATCCTCCATATTTTCTAAAATTTATTGGACAAGGAAAGATAAGACATTATTTAAGATAGAACGGTCGTAATTTGAATACATAATTATGTAATGTGTCGTAATTATGTACATGTCACATTCTGGATCCAACCTTACTTAATTTATTATAAAACGCTATCTTTATCATTTGTTTTAAACTGGACTCACTCTCTAGTTATGAGCTGGACGCACTACAATCAAATCAGGACAGGACGTCGATCAAAATTGTGATCAAGGAGACCCTGCTTGCAAGTAATGCACATTCAGCACTCTACTAGTGGTTGGGGAGCTAACCGTCAGATTGAGCTGGACGCATTACACCAACTAGGGCAGGACATCAATCAAAAAATTACGATCAGGAGACCCTGCTGCAAAGTAATGCACATTCAGACTCTACTAGTGGTTGGGGAGCTAACCGTCAGATTGAGCTGGACGCATTACACCAACTAGGGCAGGACATCAATCAAAATTACGATCAGGAGACCATGCTGCAAGTAATGAACATTCAGACTCTCCTAGTGGTTGGGGAGCTAAACCGTCAGATTGAGCTGGACGCATTACACCAACTAGGGCAGGACATCAATCAAAATTACGATCAGGAGACCATGCTGCAAGTAATGAACATTTCAGACTCTCCTCGTGGTTGGGGAGCTAACCGTCAGATTGAGCTGGACGCATTACACCAACTAGGGCAGGACATCAATCAAAATTACGATCAGGAGACCATGCTGCAAGTAATGAACATTCAGACTCTCCTCGTGGTTGGGGAGCTAACCGTCAGATTGAGGACGCATTTACACCAAATTAAGACAGGACATCAATCAAAATTATGATCAGGAGACCATGGCTGCAAGTAATGGACATTCAGACCCTCCATGTGGTTGGGGAGACTAACCGTCAGAATTGAGCTGGACGCATTACACCAACTAGGGCAGGACATCAATCAAAAATTATGATTCAGGAGACCATGCTGCAAGTAATGGACATTCAGACTCTCCTAGTGGTTGGGGAGCTAACCGTCAGATTGAGCTGGACGCATTACACCAACTAGGGCAGGACATCAATCAAAATTTACGATCAGGAGACCATGCTGCAAGTAATGAACATTCAGACTCTCCTCGTGGTTGGGGAGCTAACCGTCAGATTGAGGACGCATTACACCAAATTAAGACAGGACATCAATCAAAATTATGATCAGGAGACCATGCTGCAAGTAATGGACATTCAGACTCTCCTAGTGGTTGGGGAGCTAACCGTCAGATTGAGCTGGACGCATTACACCAACTAGGGCAGGACATCAATCAAAATTACGATCAGGAGACCATGCTGCAAGTAATGAACATTCAGACTCTCCTCGTGGTTGGGGAGCTAACCGTCAGATTGAGGACGCATTACACCAAATTAAGACAGGACATCAATCAAAATTATAGATCAGGAGACCATGCTGCAAGTAATGGACATTCAGACCCTCCATGTGGTTGGGGGCCTAACCGTCAGATTGAGCTGGACGCATTACATCAAATTAGGACAGGACATCAATACAAATTGTGATCAGGAGACCATGCTGCAGGTCACGGGCATTTACTCTGTGTGTGGCTTAAATTAATAAGGCTTATAAGTTTACTCATAAATAATGTCTGAATAAGGTCGATATGGATGCACTATAATTTATTTTCACATTTATTGTATTCATATTCCTCAAATTATTTCAAATACAGACCATATTCGTTTGTAATTTATGAGATTAAAACCATTAAGTGTATAACTAATTTTCTGTTTATTATCATTTCTGATATCTGAGTATAACTTGCCATTGTTTCATTATTGCCTTTATTCATTTATTAGTAAAGGATTCTTACATTTTATATTATTTTTATTTTTATTTTTAATTGCTAATTAACTTATTGATAAGAGGTTCCACGTTTCGGGAGCCGGCAAGTTGTAAACTATAAACCAATACGACTTTGGCAAAATACAAAATCTTTATCCATTACTCGAAATAATAAAAACTAAAAATATCATGACATTTCTTCTGGAATTTCCCCCTGCGCGCTTTCTTAATGGTACAATTT
>NW_025782536.1:50000-64676 GCF_021130785.1 Homalodisca vitripennis | reverse complement strand
TGTTCATTAAAATGTTTCACTCCGCAAACAGGAAAATAAATCATTCTAATAATTATATTTATTCCCGTAGTTTGTTTGCTCTATTTAGTAGTTTACATACACTTTGATAAAAACTGAATTCAGAGTAAAGCATCACATAAATGTCTGGGATTTAACTGGCATATAATTAAAATGTAGTGTGTTATATCCTATTATTGTACACCGTTTACAGAATAACAGTCGGGAACTTAGCTTGTTTCAGCTCATATTTTAAAACATTTATTTGTAAAATAATTTACCACCTCTCATTAGGATAATTACTAACTACTGTAAACTATAATAACAAATAAGCTGATATTATGGGATTTAGTGAATTTAGAATAACCGCCTGAGTAGCAGTGTGTCATAGTAATCAGCTGTTTTGATCTAAACAAAAATACTCTCATAACGTTATTAATACAGGAACTTTGTAAAACCGTATAGGTGAATTAATTCCAAACTTACAAAAGGTGCATTGATAGAACAGAAGTGTTATATACCTAAAATCTCAATTAAAGACTTAAGAAAATGTATTATTATATTGATAAACACAAACAAAACATATTGACTTAATTTATTAGATAAATAAATAAATATTTGTATTTTAATTTATTTATGTACTAAGATATAATGTTTGTTTTTAAATCATAAATGCTTAATAAAATCAATTTAAAATAAAAATTAATCCTGTAACATATTGTAGTATATCTATTGTATCACCTCACTGAATCAACACCATCCCTTCACTTAATTAATTGTCTTACCATGTTTTTAAGCATGTGGTGTCTACAGCCATGTTCATCATTTGTGGATTAGTGGTTTTCCTTCTGTTGAATATAGAATGTACTGGGTCCACGAATTATGTATTCTAGACTTATTTTTATTTTTGAATTGGAATAGAAAAAAATGTATAGATTGTGTTATAAATGTTATTTATTTTTAACATGACAACTTCTGAATACGAAAAATTACATTTTTCTTTTAAATGGGACAATAGGAATGGATAGTGAGAAACATAAAGTAAACAAAATGCTTAAAAGTATCTAAGGATGTTATACATAAATGTTCACGAAGAACTATTGTAATGGTAAAGGCAGAACTAATTATACTTAAGAAGATGATTCATGTTCACTGGCAATAATTTATAAAGGTCATTCATTGTGCAATCAGTTCTTTCAACCCAATAGTATCACTTGAGTGTGAAATATGACAAATTGTACTTTAGAATTTAGAAATAATAAGAATTTTACCTGCAAAATATCGATAGAATGTGAGTACACAATTTTTATTTGGTGTTTAGACACATGTTTATAACAAGATTCACCAGAAAATATTGCATAACAGTCTTCACTGTAGTTACAAGACCAGCTCATCTCATTTTGGAGATCTATTGCTGCCATATACCTTTATCTATTAATGACCTTTATGTCTATTTGGGACATAAACAATGTACAGTCCCGAGAGAGACCTGAAGAGAACATTTTCCAGCACATTGAGTTTACGCTTTAGTGACGATCAGCCGAATCACATACACAGACTTGCATCATTCTTTGTCGATGTGAAAATAATTTCCAATACACAATTTACAGTCTACGGATAAAATCATCGTCGAGGTGTCCTGTGGTTTGCTAGGCTACGTAAACGCACACGCCAAACCCCTTGGATGGACATGCCACTCATCAAACTACATCTGTTCTACATACAAATAATCTGATACAAAGTAGTAATAAAGTGTCTAACAACGCACAAAGAATCTCACCTACTCTATGGCACAATATAAGCTGTGTTACTCTTACATTTTAAAATGTTAGATAACACTTAGCAAAATCCCATTGAGTGACGTGCATTATAGCATGAGGTATACTTATTCTTGTCATATGAAAATATTCCATCATTAAAGTTGGCTCCTAAACACTCTCCTTCAAAGATTAAGTTATCTATTATTGTTATTTTTTGCCGAATAAAATTTATACTTTCTCTTTACATAATAAATGAGGTGTAAATTTTTAAACAGTATATTTTTATGAGAGATTCCAGTTGTTTGGGCTTCTCCATCCTCCTCTAAAAACCAAATAACAAATTTGTTTTCATATTTTTAGACAATGGAGTCTAGTTTATTAAACAAAAAAAGACAGTTTGTTAAATACTTTTTTACTATACTTTTATCCGTAAATTATGTATTCATTAAATTCACCGTAGGAACCTGTTCTTAGATTATTTACTAATAAAAGAAGTAACAAGTGATTTTTCTAGTGAAACAAAGAGTCGTTTCATGAGCATACTGCACAAGTCTTACCGTGCAGAAGGAAATGAACCTCATTGTCATAGATCAGGAAGAGAATTGGACTGCGGATTGAGACTTGTGGGACACCATAACTCAGGAGAATTGGGATCAGATAATTTGTTTGGGATATGGAAAATTTTGGGTTGGAAATTATCTTAGCCACTGGAGAGGCACGCCTCGAAATGCTATGAGATTCAAATTTATCATACATTGTAAAATGGTCAACGTAGTCGATTGCTTTAGATAAGTCTAGGAACACACTCAATGTGGGATCCCGATGTTCTAACCCCTCTACAACTATATCGACTAGACAAAAAACTGTGTCTATCATCGACTTACAATTCCTGAAGCCAAACTTGTCTTCAGATAGCTGGTTGTGATTATTTATGATTATGATCGTCCTGTGCATAGCACTGTTCGGAGCTAAGTCATGGCGGTGGGAAGGATAGCTACTACCACTTTGGAAGATGAGCTAAGTTGTTTTCAGTGTTCCTTCCATGTATTTGTAATATAATCTCCTCTCTCCCAGCCGTAACATCATTGGTGGCCCCTATGACGATATAGCAGTGGTTCGCAATTGGTGCGATGTTTGATGGTGAGGACAATGCGCAGCAGACCGGCCCCGGGGTTATAGACACCACTCCCTTGGATCCCTGGACCTGCAAGCTTTCTGACAAGACCGACGATATGTCGAGTGTGACTATCATCGAATATAGTGACGCCAATGGAATGGAAAATCTATTGGATTATTTTTCCGGTTTAAATTTTCGGCCGTAAACCTTTTCATTATATATACATACATATTTTTTCCTTATTACTCAATCTTCGTTTTTTTATTGTTCTTTTATATTTTTCTTTAAATGAAATGATTTCTTCTAGGAACCCTTGTAAAGCCACACAAAATCCAACAGTCATCCCCCGCACTAGACTAGACCTGTGAATGTTTAATTTAGCTCCTATACACCGTCCTCCATATCAGCGTCTGAAATCTGACGCTGTCACAAAACTTGAAACCTGGAGTCTGCACTCATGTTCGCCTGAAAAAATTTTTAAAACAGCCAGGAAGAAGCTTATAACAAAACTACTTACATCGTTTCAAACATTAAAGACACCCAGACTATAAAGTAGATTGTATTCTAGGTAAAGAGGTCACTCTCATCAGGTGGACAACTGAATGCTCTAAGTTGTTTAGACCCGAGCTCTAAGCACGGTGGAGTTTAGTTCCATTTCACCTTCCTCAACACTCACATTGATTCAAAACCCTTTCCACCACGTTTACGTGATGAATAGAAAACTCGGTTGCTCCACCATGCTTATATAACTAATTATATTTCACAAAACACAACTACACTTTTCGGCATAAACTAATGTACATGATTCTATCTTATCTTTTGATATGGTGCAAGGCTCTTTTTAATAAAAACATTATTAACATTTTAAACACACAGTATTAAGTGTTGAATACACGATGTTATAAAGTTGGAAGAATCGAAAATTGCATGTAAAACAAAACTTGCGGCTGTTTGTGTTTTTATAACCAGTTCAACAAGCGCATACTTAATTACGAAAAATATTACAACGTAAAAAATAGTAAAAAACAATAAATAATTTTGCACGAAGACGCTAATCGCTAAAGAGCTGCTGTGGAAAGTTAACAACGCAGTATTGGGACTGGAGTTCAAGCACTTCCACTAAATCAACTTCCTCAGTTCTCCAAACTGGAACTCGGTATATCTCTTGATAACTGTACTTGGTCTTGGAAACACATTATTTTAAGACGTCTTTCAGGAATTCAAATAAAGTATTTTGTTATATTAGTGTACATTTAAATGTAATACAAATTATTTGATTTAGTTACAGCTCTGTAATAACGAGTATACGAATGTGTATTCATATCAGTCCAGTGTCACATAAATACTTTGTTTCTTTATAAAACTATGGAAAATAAAAGTAAGAATAATACAAGAAAATAATAACTAGCATATATTTATCCCAAAAGTCAGAAAAATAGATTTGTTTGGAAAAGGAGACAAGTTTTGTTCTTTATTATTTTAATAAAGGTTGCCAATGAGATAAAAAATAATCTCATTTTATTAATTACTCCAATAATGGTTTCACTATTCGTGAATGTTCATTGGCTTTATTTCATAATCACTCTGTGATTGTCATACCATTGGTATTGCGGTTATTTACTTAAAAGAAACTTTTTTTTGTGGAATCATATGAATTATAGACATTCTGATCAAAAATGAAGAATAGGTTTTTTGTTTTGCTGGAAATAAACTGTATTACGTCTTCCACCTATTTACATTTTAATTGAATTGTACAATCGGACCTAGTCTGGGTTTGGGCTTTGCACTTCCAAACGCTAAACAATAATCATCTTAGCGTAGTCCGAAATAATCTGTTAAATTTTTCCATTTTCAGAACGTTTATAGACGGTTTCTTAACATTTAATACCACGAGTAAAAGTTTCGCCAACTATTAAAGTTTTACTAAGGGCCACCTTGCATAAAGCAAACTTTACTAACTGCGCTTCTGCTAGTAAAACCAAGCTACAAAGTATAGTACTTCCACAGTTTGCTATCTGAGACTAACGTTTTGGTATATAACTTCACACTGTGACCTATTAGTATTACATTTTTATTTGTGTAAAGTAAGGCTAAGCTATTATATGTTATTACCTATTTTTATGCTATTTCAATTTTGAAGGAAACAGGATTTTTCGGGACATTTGTCATCGTTTAGTGAAACAAAATATCAGTAACACTAAATTTAAATATCAATACATACGAGATATTTATCTGAAGAACAGATCAGATCTCGAAAACGTAGTGTTGCTGATTTATTTTACTGAACGATGGCAAATGTCCGGAAAATCCCGCATCCTTCACAATCCTTCCATCGTCAAAAATAAACTTCAACCACAGTATTTCAATTTAATATAATTTCAATTTATTCCCGATAATTTCTTAAAGCAGGTGACATTAATTACGTTGAACCATGTTTTTATACGTGACGGATATTTATAATATTTGAAAATGCATTCCAGTGCCATATTGAAGTATTAATGTTGGTGTTAATTTCAATCATATTTAATACAAATTCTTTACATCAATGCAATCTCAGCTTCGTTTATTTTACATACAATTGAACGTAACACAATGTGAACAAGTTGAAGGTAATATAAAAGTAAACTAAGATACCTATGTTCGCAGTGACCTGTAAGCCAAATGAAATGAAAAGTGTCTTTATTTGAGTGCAGTGTCTCTATAAGAGGCGAAGTGAGGACTAAAAAGTCCTCCCTTCCACTTAACCTCTGTGTGGGTGGAATAATTCTAGCGAAGAATATTAAATCCACTCTTTTTTATTTTATTATACTTTTTATGTACCTTTTGACATTTCCAAGTCAGATTTAGAATTCAATTAATAAGTACAACGTATGCACCCATATAAAATAGAGACAAGAAAATGTATTCAAATTGTCTATACTAAAAATTGAAGCTTTATGGTTTTTAAAAACATAAATTTTTTATACACTTTGGTAAAATTATATGCTTTACCACTTAGTTCTATATTGATATTGATATAAATATTTTAATTTGGAAATGGTACTATAACGGTCTTAAGGTATGAAAACAAACCTTTTTCCTACAGTCGACTGCTGTAAATGTCCCGTTTTAATAATAAAAATGTTTAATTAAAGAAAAGTAATATTTTCTCACATCGTAAAAAATATTCGTTAACATTATTAGCACCACTTGAATATTGAGGGTCATGATAGTTATACTTTTATTGCAGATGAATATAGTCTTCTAGAGCTGAAAGTGTTGACTTAATTTTGGAAACTGTAACTTAACATTCAATATCAGAGCTTAAAAAAGCTGTCTATGCTGCTCATCTCAATACTAGGAAATAGGACGCTTGTAAGGTAAACTATTAATAATGATTGTAAAAAGGTTTCTTTCTCCAGTAATCACAATAATCAAATTCTAAATTGAAATATTATTTGGTCTGATTGTGGAATGTTGTAAATGAAGTGTAATTTAAAGCCAATCAATTGTTAATTACATTAATTAAAACTATGCATTATCTATGCATATGACAATATGAAAACTCGTTATGACAATAAAAAACAAAATTGGTTTGAAAAAATGTACATTTTTATAAGTATAATTCAAATCGGTTATATATGGAAATTGCATGCTTTATTTTTAGTTAAATTAAATATACAGAAATTATTCTTCCGTTAGGTATATCAGTGACGACTGCTGCTGAGGACGACATGATATTTCCGTAGAGTGGTTGAAGCACTCCACCGGGCACTCGAGTGTGAACTGGATATGTTGTGTATTGTGTCTCACAAGTACTACGCTATAAGTGTGTTTGTCTTAAACAATATCAAGCGAAATGTAATATATGAAGTTTGGTGCTAAAATCACTGATTTTAATAAAAGATCAATGAAAATATTGGTGTAACTTATTTTCAATAATACATCTATAATATGAAACCAACCAAAAATATGTAGCATGATGTTCCATGGGGTTCAGTTGAGCGTTAGCGAATATCTTTACATTAATAACCATCATAGCAACGAGAAAATAACAGAACAAATAAGTTTGTACACAATCTCAATACACCCATGAGAGGTTTTAACACGTGACATTAGGACATGTAGATTAAAAAACACATACAACGTCCAACACATCCAATTATGAAACTTTTGAAGGCTTGATACAATTTATCATTTTTCTGACAGGGAATTTAAAAATTTCATTTCTTTATAATTGTATGCTGTTCTATCTATCTCAGGAATAAACGGAGCTAAATGCTTGATTTTTTTCACACCACCTCAGCATAGCAAGTTATGCTACAAGTGGTGTAGCATACTGTAACTTGATATTATACTTCTATGTGTTTAAGCTTATTTTATGTAGTTACAGTAATACTACTACAAACTGCTATTTGTATAACTCTAGATTTGCTCATTGTGACCTGATATATACAGTGTGTCCCGTAAAAACTGCCGAAAATCTTGCAATGTTATTCAACAAGCCAAAACAAGTAATTTTTGTCAAATAATGTATATTCCTATCATGTTTAGTTGTCCGTCTGTTTGTTGTTTTAATAACATATTTTTATCTCTGAAGTGGTTTAAGATGTTAAATTGAAATGTAACTTTGCTTATTTTATCAGTCTACATGTTAAATAAAAGTTCCATAAACATCCCTTACCGTTGAAGTTTTGCGTGAAACTTTAACGAGTTATATATTGGAATAGCCTATAAAGTTAATACTGAGCAAGCTAAAACAGTTTGCAGGCCATTTATCTACATACAGCCTAATAAAGCCGGGAGGTTTGGTGAGTTCCCGCCCACCCAAGACCGGAAATATATCAATGTTGGGAAGGGTAAATTTCTCACACAGGAAATATTTCACATGTTATAGGAACCGGCAATACCTTTCTTTATTTCTTATCCATTTAACTTTAGCAAGGTTTAATATAATTTAAATACACGTCAAGTCGAAAAGTACTGTGATAATTTATAGGGCATTTATATATTTTCTAGATAGGCAACGTCAAAGAGCTAGTGTCAGCCCAGCTTTTAAATTTATATTTGTCGTATTTTTATTAATAACTAGCTGTTCCCCGCGGCTTCGCACACTTTTTGTAACCTTTGCTCGTGTATGAGCACTTCTGGTTCTAGTGAATGATATTGTCAACGCCGATGTAGAGTTTACCTTGTTGACACTATCAAGAAAATCTGCCAAAAGTGTATGTTTATAGCTATTGTACACGTACATGTACTTAATAATAAAGTGCTATAACATTCAAGCTATAAGGCCAAACAGAAATTAATTTGAAAGACAAATATCCATAAAAACTAAGCGCCTTCACATAGTGTGTGGTTATTATACACAACTATCTCGTAATTGTAGTTTACAATGTGCAGTCGCTTTGATAACTTATGTATTTTGCAGCGCCTCCTGGTGGTGAGTTACATCAATGGGCATAGCATATAAACCTTCTACGTGGAAAAATACATACAAAGTTTCATAATGATCGGTCAAATAGTTTCTGAGTCTATAAAGGACAAACATTCATTTATATATATATATATATATATATATATATATATATATATATATAAATGAATGTTTGTATGTATATATATATATATTATATATATATATATATACAAATATATCTGAAAAATTAAATCAGCATCACACTTACATGTTTAACAAGCAATTATCATAATGCGGGCCCCATAAATATAAAATATTTTTAAGGTGATTAATATTTGTACGTATTTATTGAGCTTTTAGTATAACATAGTTACCAATAGGCGTTTAAGACGATATTTAAATTTATTGATCAACCTAACACCAAACCTGCGATGGCAAATGGTAAGGCGCCACCGTTCTATGAAGTTGACTGTGATAATTGTCCCTGCCTCTTGTCTCAAACTAGTGAATTTTCCTTCCCTAAATAAATGTGCCCTTTTATTTACAGAACACAGCCCCCTCGAAGGTGTAGAGGTAGGGCAAAGTCAGTAATCCAAGCTTCCTGAAAGCATCTCTGCATTACTCCCTGATCTTTAATTTTGAAATGATTCGCACAGCTTTCTTTTAAAGGCAAAACACTTTTCAGTTTGATGTTTACACAGCTACCCCAGAGTCTTACTCCATATGTAAGGTGTGGATAAACAAGGCCAAAATAATCCATTCTCAGGATGTCGAGAGAACAGTGTTTCGCCAGATTTCGCAAATAATACAAGTCTGAAGTTACTTTGGAACAAACACTTTGAACATAATTGTCCCAGGTCAGACCTTTATATAGGTACATCTCTAGAAATTTTAATTTGATTCCTCAGATTTCTAGAGAGGTTGTCATTCTCCAAGACAGTAGGTCTTGCACTACCTTCACGCTGTCTCAGACAAAAATCAATTGTGTTTAATTTTGAACTGTTTGTTTTCAGATTGATTACAGAAAAAATTGAATGCATGAATTCACTTTGACAAATGAATTGATTTTATGCTCCTGCACAGAATTTGCACTAATGCATAGAGTCGTATCATCAGCATAAAAAGACACTGCATCTTTTATTCATTACGACAGAAAGGGCGCGCACTTCCAAATATTGAGGTAATGTCAAAAATAACAGAATGTGGGAACTGTAACGGAGAATTAATGAATCTACCGGGATATAGTAATCATAGCAAGTGACCTACAACAATTACTAGATTTACCACAATAAAGTATGGAGCTACAGGACATTTTTTTATTTCTATTCTCTATGTTATTGGTAACTAGCTGTCACCTACAGTTTCACATGTATTTTCCAGTCATATAATTAAGATGCCTTAGGAAGTTAATTTCGTTCTAAAACGTGATGATTGTCAGTCTATTCCAAATTAGGATTTAAATTCAAAGCTGCTTGAGTTTCAGTCCTGGAGTGTTGGGACTCTTATGGACTAGATTTGAATTTAGAGACCGTAGCCCTATATAAGTTATGCACTAATGATATAATTTGATAACGTAATGAGTAACGTACCATACCATAGATACAATTATAGTTAATTTTAATAGTATATTTTACAGTTTTAAATAAATACGTATTACTTCAGTGTTTATCTTAAATTCATGCGAAATTTGATTTTCTACAATCATTCCTGGAAACCATCTATAAGTTCTCTCCACACCAAGTATTACTGCTACGATTGCATCGGGGTCCATTCCTATTATTTTCAGTTTTATTATCATACTATCTTAAGCCAAAAACAAAAGCCAAGTCAGAGTGGTATCACCAATGAGGAGTGGGGAGGAAATGCATGAGTCATCCACTACCAAGTGCCTCACTATTTTACTAATTTCCTGAAAATTATTACAGTATACCTGTATAATGTAACAAAACCTGTCTTAAGCCAAAAACAAAAGCCAAGTCAGAGTGGTATCACCAATGATGAGTGGGGAGGAAATGCATGATCATCCACTACCAAGCTGAAAAATTATTACAGTATACCTGTATAATGTAACACTTCAACAAATTTCAATTATTTCAGTTCATTTGAAAAATAAATATAAGATATATGCTAAATTTGGAATATTTTGTGAGAACAACTACCAACAGTTAGTCAATTTTTAATATGGTTTGATTTGTGGTTTGTATTTGTTTTAATACTTTTATTCTCTACACATCATGTAAATACAAACAATCATCACTTCAACAGTTTTGTCTTAGTACCAATATTTCATTCAAATCCATTATTATTACTACTGTTTTTTAGCGGTATTTACAGATTTGATCTTCAATATAACTGAAAAACGTAAATAATAGTATAATTTTCTGCAGAATAGTTATTGGGCTAGTTTGATAACAATTTAATATACACGCAATACTGGACAGTCGCCTCACGGTATGGTCAGGGTGGCTGACTTACATGTATGGCAAGTGCCCACTTCCGACCTCATTTTTGTAGCCAAACTATTATGTATTTAAAAAAAAAACCTGTCTCCAGGCCTTTTGTATCTCATAAAAAATTGCCTGAGTAAACAGACAAAAACCTTGTTAAAGAAGGACTTTTTGATGCTTTGTAGTAAAAAACATTATTTTATTAATGTTGCAAACCACATTTTCTAAAATGTTTATAACTATGCCAATATACATGAGTTCAAAATTTAAAATGTATATAACCACTGCCAATATGCTGTACTCAAGACTTATTAGTAAAACACGATGAATTAGACCTGAGCGCTAGATTTGAACATTCTAATTAAATCACCAATAGTTCTCCTTCATCTTGTTTAATGGCTCTTATATCAGAATGTCTTGTCTATATCCTTCATCGTCTGTGATCTTCAGCATAAGGAATTATATAAATTTATATTTAATGATTACCGTAACAATCTGTTACATCCGTACGCTGTATTTCATGATTCCTAGGCCTTAAACAATTTCACTTTGTGTAGCCTTTGTCAGTTAAGTCATAACCACGTTGCGCTCAGTTGTTTCCTTGGTCACTAGCCTCGGAGAGAGGTTCAAGCACCGTAGAAATGCCATGCCCACAATGTCAAGGACACCATTTTCAAGTAACGTACGATCTCACATTCGCGGTTTAGTTCATTAGGCTGGTTCTAGGATTTATGTAGCATTGTTTTCTCTTAATGATTTAATATTTAAACATTTTCGAATATATAATCGGTAGTTGTTGAACAAATCTGTTCAGTAGATTTATTTGCCAATCCACTGTAAATCAATTTTTTCAATTAGACGTGTATCGAGGTATCACGTTTCGGTGATTCGTTGGTTAATTTCTGCAGTATAACTACAGGAAATTACAAAATCTGCATACCAAAAGATACCGTAATACCGTACTACAGCACAAATTGCTAGTGCTCTCCTGATAATTGCTACATTATGCCAGGGTTGATTGATGGATTCCGATCTGACCTCATTCACCTAAATATATGTCGCCTAATATATCCAGCTGCAACCTCGGCTAGACTGTAAGACCTCTAGTATACTATTGCGTTAATTAAAAGCCTACTACAAATTAAAAACCATCAACATAAAACGTCCTTAAAATCATGTCGCTGTCTGTCTGTATGTGCGATAACTTTTCATAGAACGGTCTTTGAAACTTGAAACTGGATACATAGGTTCCTCTCGACCAAAGGAAACCCTATTGATTTTGTGGTCAAAAGAAAATTTTACACCAGTGCTCTACACTGAGTGAGACCGATTACAGTACTGTCTTTACTGTATTCTGCATGGTAAGGCGTCTGCCGCAATTAGCGTGTAAATATTTACCATGATGGTAACGGATAAAACCCAAATTAACAAATTTTTAAACAAACTACTCAGTAAAAGCAACAACATATGACATTTTTCAATAAGTTACGATCACACGAGATGAAGCCACTTTGTTAAGGTTAAATCATAAAACATTTTAATGAACGAAAATAATTAATATAACCGCTAAACACCAACACTATATGATATTTTCCAATAAGTTACCAATCACACGAGATGAAATTACTTTGTTTGATTGATAGGTAAGGGGTTTGTTACGTACTGGTGGGTAAAAAGTAAAATTATAAAACGTGTAAATAAACGAAAATAATATACGTGTCTACTATTCTAGATTTTATAGTTTCAAGATGAGAATACAAAAAAACTATAGACAGCAACATTTGTAGATTCATTACCCCAAATAATTTTATTTTTGAATTTGTTTAGAAACATTCGTACGTTATACTTTTTATACATACATATATGTGTGTGTGTGTGTGTGTGTGTGTGTGTGTGTGTGTGTGTGTGTGTGTGTGTGTGTGTGTGTGTGTAAGTTAGTTATCTTAAAAAATAGCTTGTGGGCCATAACCAAGAAACTAATAGAGCTTGAGTGTGTGTAGCATGTTTGTTTTTTGGACTAATTGCACAAATGGTGTCTTTGAAATAAGGTCTTTGAAATATGCAATTAGGTTTCTATAAAAAAAAAATACTGTAGTTTGAAAGTTAAGAAGAGGTATAAAAGCTGGAAATAACACCTCAGGCATCTGTTGGAATTCTTGCCCGGCAAGTGCGTTTATAAAACTGTCAACTTTCTAGAAGGATTATTACCATATCACATATGATGGAGGTTTGGTAGACCAATTTCATATGACAATATTCTATACAAATTATTCATAACAATAAAATCAGTAGACAGGTTTCTATTATATAAACTCAAGAAGGTTAGGCGAAAGGTTAGATTGCCTAAAAATTCATTAAAAATCTTTACAAAAAGCTATACTTCTTAAAAATATCTATTTCATAGATAAGATACATACATTCTTTAAATGATACTATTGAACATTTGTTTATTATTCGATGTAACTTTGATAAAACACTGTTTTTAATAAATATGAAAGCAACTTCGAACTAATTCTGTCTCGCTGATTTCCATACCAAAGAGAGCTGAGTGCTCGTTTTCTAACCTATTATTTCCGCACCTAGAATGTCACACGAGCCGTGGCCCAGGGATGTGAGGTAGGTTGAACGGAATAGCGCCGGATTCATTGATCTACTACAGCGACAGGTATATGTCACAGAATCAGAAACCATTATTGTCTGTAAGCAAATTCATACATTGAATTGACAACGTCAATGGTGATCAACAAAGAGATCGATGATATAAAAAATAGTACTGAAGTTGCATTAAAAAATTAAAACATTTACATATAGTTATAAAGATTTTAACATTCACAAAGTTAACAAGGATAAAATTTTAATTGTTTAGATGTAAGGATTAAAAATTCATTTAAATCCTAAAAATGGTTTAAGCTTAACCAATTGTAACATCTTAGCTTAAATAGTTTGAAATCTAAGAGTTTGCTTCCATTGTGCGACTTGTTAACTATTTTCAGAACAGAAATATTGTGATCCAAAGGATAGACTCTAGTTTGCCTGTAGAAATAGTAACTACATACCGTTAAAATAAACAGTTTATTTATTTTAATTTAAATTTATGACTTTTATTACTTTACAAATAAGTGTTTATTATGATTTAATTTAAAGTAGTCTGGAGCGGGAGTTATAATTAAAAATAAAACTATAAGTATAATATTTCTGCAATTATATAAAGGGGTTAATTCTTAGACAGGGCTGGAAAACCCATGATTGCAGAATTTGTTGCAGATCCTTAAAATATAAAATAAGGTTTCGTAGACACCAAGAGTGTTAAATAAACTTCTTGTTGATTAAATTCACAGGTTATACTTTTGTTGAATTTAGCTTTTGTTGAGTGAAATATGTACTTTGTTGTAACAATATTGTCTCTGCGGGAGATTTTGCTGTTTTAAGTTTAAAGACCTTGCTCGCTATACGAGTATATTTAAAATACAACACGTAACCGAACTTCAACCAACACTTTCATCATGAGTTTATGTGACCATGTGATCTCATCAATTTTATTTGATAGCACAGACTCTGGAACCTAGATGTTCATTTATTTTCATCTTTTATTAAGCTGTGAGAAGAACAGAACCAGGTGGTTCAATGACGTAACTTGTAACGTACCTAAACTACGAACTGTAACGGAAATCTATCTAAACCAAATATTCTTGTTACATGTTTGAAAGTGTTGTATATTCAATTATTTTGTTTAAATATTTACAAATATTTTGTACTTAGGCATTTCAGTTTACATTACGTACCAACATATTGTGTTACGTTTGTACGACTACATAATGTACAAATTGTATGTACGGATTTTAGTGTTCATTAACGTGCAGTTTAAAACCTCGTTCAATAGTTAAAGTTTTTCAATTCCAAAACCATTACGGGTACGTCAGAAGCAGTAGGCGCTGGGAGGCAATTCAGATACAGGAT